>NC_061105.1:14663217-14673217 GCF_015104395.2 Macrobrachium nipponense | reverse complement strand
ACAATACACAAAGCACTACACCCAGAGCAAATACGCCAGACATACTACACCGAAAGAGCAAATTACGGACAAGACTATACATAACACGAAAGGAAGGAGGGAGAGGACTACTAAGTATAGAGGACTGCGTCAACATCGAAAACAGAGCACTGGGGCAATATCTGAAAACCAGTGAAGACGAGTGGCTATAAAGAGTGCATGGAAGAAGGACTAATAAAAGCAGACGAAGACCCAGAAATATACAGAGACAGGAGAAAGATAGAAAGAACAGAGGACTGGCACAACAAACCAATGCACGGAAAATACATGAGACAGACTAAAAAAACTAGCCAGCGATGACAATTGGCAATGGTTACAGAGGGGAGAGCTAAAGAAGGAAACTGAAGGAATGATAACAGCGGCACAAGATCAGGCCCTAAGAACCAGATATGTTCAAAGTATGATAGACGGAAATAACATCTCTCCCATATGTAGGAAGTGCAATACGAAAAGTGAAACCATAAACCACATAGCAAGTGAATGCCCGGCACTTGCACAGAACCAGTACAAAAAGAGGCATGATTTAGTGGCAAAAGCCCTCCACTGGAGCCTGTGCAAGAAACATCAGCTACCTTGCAGTAATAAGTGGTACGAGCACCAACCTGAGGGAGTGATAGAAAACGATCCGGCAAAGATCCTCTGGGACTATGGTATCAGAACGGATAGGGTGATACATGCAAACAGACCAGACCTGACGTTGATTGACAAAGTCAAGAAGAAAGTATCACTCATTGATGTCGCAATACCATGGGACACCAGAGTTGAAGAGAAAGAGAGGGAAAAAATGGTTAAGTATCAAGATCTGAAAATAGAAATAAGAAGGATATGGGATATGCCAGTGGAAATCGTACCCATAATCATAGGAGCACTAGGCACGATCCCAAGATCCCTGAAAAGGAATCTTGAAAAACTAGAGGCTGAAGTAGCTCCAGGACTCATGCAGAAGAGTGTGATCCTAGAAACGGCGCACATAGTAAGAAAAGTGATGGACTCCTAAGGAGGCAGGATGCAACCCGGAACCCCACACTATAAATACCACCCATTCGAATTGGAGGACTGTGATAGAGCAAAAAATAAATAATAATAATAATAATAATAATAATAATAATAATAATAATAATAATAATAATAATAATAATAATAGTAATAAAGGCTGAAATTATGAACGTCATATAAAGAATAATAGGTTATAAAAATGAGATGATGATATCATTTATTTAATAATAAAGAATGTAAAGCTTTCTGAGAGAGAGAGAGAGAGGAGAGAGAGAGAGAGAGAGAGAGAGAGAGAGAGAGAATAGCTTCGCGTTTTGCGGAGGTATTTCATCTTGTAGTTGAGAGAAGTAAAGAGTCAGTGAGAGAGCACTACTACTGAGAGAGAGAAACCTATTTGCATGAGCCAGTTTCGGGAAAGCCACATATGGCTCTCTGACGAGCTAACTGGAAAGTCGTTCACTCAAGTAGAGCGAGGGAAGACCTTCACCACTTAGGCCTATCTTCCAGTACTCCCATTGGAGCCACTCCAGGATTACAGCAGAACTCTGCTTTAGGCTACAGAGGATTTCACCTTTTAGATCAATCAAGTCTTCTTATAATTATTATGACCTTAGTGACGAAAGGATCACATTTTTCAATAGAGTTTTGCAGTTCGTTCAATGCGTCGCTTGAGATGGAAGACAACAAAAGAAGCCGAGGTTCTCGTTTTTGCCAAGTTTGAAATGGTATGAGTACAATTTGATTTGGAAATAATAACGTAGCAAAGAAATATAGATAATTTTTATATATTAACAATGAAAACAACAATAATTACATAGATTCGTGTATAATTTTCAAATGAATGATAAATAATGGACGGATATCGATGTGTAGTCCTTTAGAGGTTATGCTTAAAATCGTGTGCAAACATCGAGCTACTATTTTTGGTTACAACCAATATTAATCATAACATGCTTATTAGCAGAGCAGCTGAATTATTGTAATGTTGAGAATAGACAAATACTGTGTGTGTACTTCCCCTTCAATGTCTGGTTATAATTAATATCACTAAGGTTCAGTTATGCCTGCACAATCCAAATCCTCGCCACTAACGATTCAGGCTTTTCCCTCAGTCCTCCGTAGCAACATCTGAGTCAACACAAGATGCCCTGGCTGTAACTGACTTCTGATATAATACAAAAAAAAGAAAAAAAAACTCATAAATACTCCCATTGAATTTGTTAAGAGCTTAAATTTGGACCGTAGGACTTTCATAATGTTTATTGAATATTTTATGACTGAAGGAAGAGTTCCGTAGAAAGCTAATTAAGTTCGTAGTATCGTTTACTTTCATTTCAAAGTTGACACATATACGTAGGCCTAATATTTTTTCTGTTTCATTGAATGGGTCAATACTGATTTGTTTTCGTTTAAAGACTGACTCTCTTATGAGGTGTTACAATGGATGCAAATCCTTAGTTTAGTGTCTTCCTCTGTTTCATTAGTGTTTGTTGATTAGTCTAATTTCATTTCAGAGCGAACTTCTCTGAAATGTATTCAATGCAAAAACATACATAGTCCAATAGTGTTTGATTTTGTTTCGTCAGAAAATAGAATAGTAATTAGCTATCATTTTAAAAACGAATTACGTACATGGTGCATAATCATGAGTAGACCTATTTTTGTTTACATTATGTTGTCATAATAAATACTTATTATCACTGAAAATCTGTCTTGCATATATGGTTTATATTATTTTTGGTTTTTACTAATTTTAACCATAGAAACTCATGAATGCTTGTAACCCAATGATTTTCAATGAAAGGAAATATTGCCGTCATGTTGAAACGTGCCAAGTTCATTACGATAATGGATCATAATCTTTGATGTAAGATTGAAGTAACCTTGTTTACTTCATCTTCATTCGCTATTTATTGTCACTTTTGCTGTTCTCCGTTTCGAAGAAAAGATCCCAAGAGAGCTTCAAGATAATGGCATGAAAATGCTGCCTCTATTTCTTTCTGTGCACGATTCTAATCATTCTCTTTCTTTCTTTCTTTCTATTATAGTGTTCATCCGCTCATAAACCATTTCCAGCCTCTCTCTCTCTCTCTCTCTCTCTCTCTCTCTCTCTCTCTCTTCCCTATATCCTGATTGTTTTATTTATTTATTGTTCCGTACAATAAATATGATTATTATATTCTGTAAATCTCAAGACGGATTTGTTTTTCCAATTCGGGACAAATCTTTATCGTATGACACAATTTAGGTGTCAGTGAAACAGGACAAAGTTGAATAGGGCACTAATCTGAAACGTTTGTCATTCTTAATATTTTTAACAATATGTCGTGGTATATTTTTAATTTGAAATATTAAAGTGTCCAGTAAATATATATATATATATATATATATATATATATATATATATATATATATATTATATATATATAAGATATATATATATATATAAAGCTATAAAAGTTTCAATTATAGAGTGTTAAAAACATTTTCATATAGATTATGAATAATGGTCGGATCTCTGTGTTCACCTTACTTTCGACACATCTTGACTGGCTGTACATCCATATCCTATTTATTTTTGGTTAGGATTTTAACCATATCAAAGACATTTAATGTACTAAGGTCAGCTGTTAATAACTGAAACGTTATACTCGGTTCTCCCACTATTGACCTCATTACTGTGTTACCAGATCTAGTAAAATATGAGCAAATTTCAGACCTCTAGCATACACATCTATTTAGCATGACCCTAGCACAGTTCTGAAACAATTGGCGGAATTCTAGTAAAATTTACAAAATAACGTTAACATTGACTGAAATTTGAGTGGACTTCAATACAAAAAGAAATTAACTCAAACTTTAGACATTTTCTTCCCCATCAGGCGGCCTCTCATGTGCTGCCCGTGAGTGAGTACCCGTACCCACCTGTTTTGGGCACAGGATCCATCATTCTCGCAAACACATGACTCTATCAAAGCGGACAAAGGCTTTGTTGACAATTCCAGCGTCAAATGAAGATTGTGAAAGAATTTTTCGTGTGTGAACTTACAGACAGAAGAATTAGGCTTAGTCACAGATCACTCACAAATGAGATAATAAGTGGATAGGCCATCAAGGGCAAAAGAGAAAGCTCAAATTATAACCACATCAAATGCGATGATCAAAGTCTTGAACAAAGACATATATGAAGTTGAACACAAGTAATGTGAGCTGCTGATTTTGAGATTTTTTATTTTTTTTTATTTAGAAATATAGAGAATCGAAAAAAAGTCGCCATCTTCTTTTGCTTAATTGTTTCTTCATAGGAAGTATTCAACCCTCACTGAGGCCTCTTTCCTACAGCGTTTTTTTTTTTTTTTTCTTTCTTTCTTTTTCCTCACACGAGACGGTCTCCGCACCGCAGGTATAGCGGACGGAAACCGTCGATACTGCGGTCGCCGCATAAAGACCGAATACCCTTTTCTTGCAAACAGTCAGCACTGAAAAGTTTTATAGACTATGAATGTGAGAAATTAAATGAATTTTAGTAATGAATGTCTTTACAACTAGATTTGTGTATTAATCTAGTCGAATATGGGACTAATCTAAAACCAATCTTCATAAAAATGACTTTACTCAGTCTTCTTCAAGTTTTCAAAACTGTAATGGCTGACATTGTCAAACTACTTTTTTTCCTGGGAATTCTTTGAAAAGTTCCCCTCCCCCCCCCCCCCAACACCCCTAAAACAAAACGATATTAATGGTAGTTATATCTATTCCGATGGATAGAATCAGGACGAACTGGAGAAAAATGCTAGAGTATTAATTACTATGATATTCAGGGGATTCTCACGTTGCTGTAAACAGACAATTGAATGTCCGGGGTGAAGGAGAGAGACAGAGAGACAGGCAAAAGACATCCAAACGGACAGTGAGACAAACAAGACAAGGAAAAGACGACTCGACTTGGATCTTGAGTCACAGGTGACGTTCGTCTGTTGTCTCGACGAACAAGAAGGAATCAAGTGAAACTTCCAAAACCTTTTTCGTCTTTTCTTCTCTGTACAAAATTTGTTAATTTGTCGAACAGATAACATTCACTCAAGTAATAATAAGATTCTGCTGTTCATGATTATTGCAGGCTCTCTCTCTCTCTCTCTCTCTCTCTCTCTCTCTCTCCTTCCTGCATTACATCAGTAATCCTTCCCTGCTACTATCCTTCATAGCTCAATAATGGCGTCTCTTTCCTAGGAAATCCTTCACTACTTAGGCCTATCTTCCAGTACGATAACTGGAGCCACTCCAGAATTACAGCAAATGTCTGCTTTAGGCTACAAAGGATTCCGCCTTTTAGATCAATCAAGTCTTATTATAATTAATTATTATGGCCTTAGTGAGGAAAAGATCATATTCATCAATAATGTTTTGCAGTTCGTTCAAAGAGTCGCTTGAGATGGAAGACAGAAGGTGAAGTTCTCGTTTTTGCCAAGTTTGAGATGGTACAAGAGAGCCATTTATCTTATTATCTTCATATTTTTAAGAACGTGTTGTAGTAAAATTTTAATTGAACTATTAAAGTATGAAAAATTATATATAATATAATATATATATATATATATATATATATATATATATATATATATATATATATATATATATATATATATATATATATTAGTGATTAAAACTACTTTCATTACATAGATTGTTATAGAATTTTCATATGAATGATAAATAATGGCAGGATCTCGATGTGTAACGTCATTCAAATTACCGAGAATTCTGTCTTGTTCTTGTTGTAGGACATTAATATTTTTGGTTACATATAACCTTAACGATTTCATACATAACTAGTAGGGATGGGCAAGTACTGCTAATTTCGTTACCGGTAAAACCGGTAAAAAATTTACTATTACGGGTAAAACATATTTCACTAGCAAGCCGATCGTGAGTGGTATGTTGGACTGTTACTTAAATGGTATTCCCGGCAATGCAAGTTAGGTAAATGACAAGATGGTGTCGAGTCGAGTTAATGGCGTCTTGTGGTTACTAATGTGTTCCGCGATTCCACCAATTATTTCATTAGTGATAATGGTAACTCGGAGATAGGCTATATTACAAGTTTGTGTTTGATCATATGCATTTATAGGCATGTGTTTATGTATGTATGTATTTGTATATATATATATATACACATATATATATAAATATATATAAATATATATATATATATATATATATAATATATATATATATATATTTGCCCTATTCGGCATTTCTCCTATGAGGGGGTTGCCAGACAGGACAAAAACTGAGCGACACTCACTGCCTGATTCACTGTCAACGCTTATTGAATGATAAACTCAGCAGGGACAGACCTTCCACAACCAACCACTTGAATATATATATATATATATATATATATATATATATATATATATATATATATATATACATACATACACAAAATATACATAACTAGTCATAAGCAACCTACTGTGTGAGGCGAGAATATAAATATAGCATATTTGCTTAATCTTAACCCCTACCAATAATTAGGTCTATTTTTTATATTGTATGCAATGTTGATTATTTGTATGTGTCATCACATATGAATAAGAATAATTGTTGAATTACACGAACATAAGCATTCACATAATACTGATCGTATAATTAATATATGTTATGTGAATTGGCCTATAGAAAAATATGCATAAACTCTGCCATTAAATATTCGTATTGATGATAATTGAATGAACTGTAAAATCCAAGGACATAAATTTGCAATTACATATAAATTTGATATATATATATTATATATATATATATATATATATATATATATATATATATATATATATATATATATATATATATACGTATATGTACGATATATATATATAGACATCTTGTTGACAACTGGCTCAATTTTATTGAATAGTTGAAATAGCTTTTGTGGCATTCAATAGAAACACTGGCATGTAGAAGGCAAATTGAAGAAACAATGTTGCCTTATTGTAGTCAGCATGTTTCCATGTTGAAAGTTGCCGTCAACATATGAGTTTAAAGCCAGGCATGTTGAATGCCACATGTTGCTTTGGTGGAAAACTATGAACTCATAATAATGTAAACTGAATATATATTGTAATTAAGAGGGTTCAAGAAGGAATAAGGAGTAAGGTAGAAATAATCAACACATAATCATCTAAGTAAATTAAGTCATGCCTAGAGTATCGACTGTGTGGATCAGGAGTGGCCAGACTTTTGGATTCCGAGATCTAAAGACTAAACCTCTTTTATGATCTTCTATGCTACATAATCACATAAAATTATTACGCTAACTGGGGAAAAATTCAAATAGTATAGTACTATAAAACATGAGTGGAATTGCCTCACTTACAGAAAAGAAATATATATATATATATATATATATATATATATATATATATATATATATATATATAATGATATATATATATACTATATATGATATATATATATATATATAGTATATATACTATATATATATATAATATATATATATATATATATATATATATATATATATATATATATATATATATATATATATATATATATCAGTTCAAGCTAAATAAAGAAAATCTGTTCAAACTAAATTTTACCAAAATATTATATGGCCTACCTATGAATGGACTCTTTTACCAACTTTATTGCGAAGTTGATGCATAACACTGCATATTATGATAAATTATTAAGGAGGATTCATAACTACTGTATAAATATTCTATGTTTAGCCTATACACACACACATATCTAAATATATATGTATATATATATATATATATATATATATATATATATATATATATATATTGAGAGATAGATAAATAGATAGATAGATAATATAATAATACTAATATTCGACTCTAATAATTGTCCTCATAAGATATACAGTAGTCTTCAACCAGGCAACATCGTTGAAATGAGTGTAGTACTCTTTACTCTAATGCAGAACAGTATGTCGATTGATAAAAGTAAGCCAAAAAAAAGTAAACGAATCTAGTTGCATTTGCCGTATCAGCACAATTAGAAATAGTGAGTCATACAGATACTATTAGTTTTAAAAGAACTGGTGTTACTTTGTTCACTGTACTGTATGTGTGGTGAGTATTATAGTGGTTCAGCATCAGCACATAGTGAAAGGCATTTTTACTATTTTTTAATTAACAGCAATAACGGTAAATTACCGGTACTGAGATTTTTACCGGTAATGTACCATGAAGCCTGTAACCGTAAATACCGGTACTTGCCCATCCCTATATGATGATATCAATTATTGCCCTTACGTTTGCCATTATTCATTTTATGTCACTTTAGCTTTTTTTCCATTTACAGAAAAGTATTCAAAGAGAGCTTGAAAATATTGAATAATTCTTCTTCCTATGTTCATTCTACTTTATTGTATGTCCGCTCCTGAACCATTTCCAGCCTCTCTCATTCCTGAGTTCTGATTGTTTTATCTCTTTATAGTTCCGTACAATATGATTATTATAGGTAGATCTATATAACTATTCCGCGGCTAGCTAGACTATGGCAGTTACCGTTTTTCTATGCAGTTTTACCTCCTGAACAAGAATTTAAAGTAATATTTATTCGGCCGACTGTAATTTACTTTTGAACTCTATCCTACGGTAATGGGGACTGATGGGAATGCGGGGTTTTGGGTGGGGTAAAGCATTTGGGGGGAAGGTTTTGCTGTGTTATTTCCCCTTATTTATGACATTTGAAACACGAAATACAAGCGATTTAAAAAGAAAAACGATAGTAAGAACGTTTCACAAGCATATTCTACCTGCATTTATATGATTTTCATATGAATGATAAGTAATGGAGGGATCTCGGTGTCTGCTGGTGATGAACCATTTAAAATTCCTTATATCAAGCACAAAAACTGCTATTTTTGGTTATATCCCATAACTAACTTTAAGCATAGCACACACATTACAAGCTGAAGTATTGTATTCTGCTTGTTGACTTCCCCTTCTATCTATTGAATATTACTTTTACTTTTCTCCGTTTCGAGGAAAAAGATCAAAAGAGTTTCAGGATGAAAGAATGAAGATGTGTCCTCTCTTCCTTTCAATGCACAATTCTAGTCATTCAATTCTTCCATTGCATCCTTCGCCATCCGTTGCTGAACTTTCTCTCTCTTATCTCTCTCTCTCTCTCTCTCTCTCTCTCTCTCTCTCTCTCCTGCTTACATCATTCCTTTCCTGCTACGATCCTTCATAGCTCAATAATGGTGTCTCCTCCTTCCTACGAATTGCTTGTCCACTGAGGCCTATCTTCTGGTACTCTCACTGGAGCCACTCCAGGATTACACAAAACTCTGATTTAGGCTACAGAGGATTCCGCCTTTAGATCAATTAAGTATTCTTATAATTATTACGACCTTAGTCAGGAAAGGATCATATTTATCAATTAATTTTTGCAGTTCGTTTAATGAGTCGCTTGAGATGGAAGGCAATAAAAGAATAGTCTACTGAAAAAAAGGCAAAATTTCACATCAAAGCTAGTGTTGAAAAACACCACACCATAGTTTCAAACATTTTAACAGCACATGCTTTATCTGGTCGTGACACATCACAAATATATATATATATATATATATATATTATATATATATATATATATATATATATATAATATATATATATTATATATTGCTACTTTCAAAATGCATATTTCCCCTCTTTGAAATGTCATGTAGATTGTGTAACATTTTTTCAGATTCCTAGATACCTTAGAATAGGATGTTTTAAAATGTGTGTTCAGATTTCGCATTACATGATGTAAAAGAATATATATATATATATATATATATATATATATATATATATATATATATATATATATATATATATAACGAAAAAAGAGAGAGATTCTCTTTGTCGGTTCGAAGCTATGAATGTTTAACTTTTATGTCAACACTGTAAAATTAGAG
>NC_061105.1:14648217-14660717 GCF_015104395.2 Macrobrachium nipponense | reverse complement strand
AATCCCTAATATATATATAGATATATATATATATATATATATATATATATATATATATATATAGATATATATATATATATTATATATAATTTTTTATACTTTAATAGTCCGATTAAAATTTTACTACAACACGTTCTTAAAAATATGAAGATAATAAGATAAATGGCTCTCTTGTACCATCTCAAACTTGGCAAAAACGAGAACTTCACCTTCTGTCTTCCATCTCAAGCGACTCTTTGAACGAACTGCAAAACATTATTGATGAATATGATCTTTTCCTCACTAAGGCCATAATAATTAATTATAATAAGACTTGATTGATCTAAAAGGCGGAATCCTTTGTAGCCTAAAGCAGAGTTTTGCTGTAATTCTGGAGTGGCTCCAGTTATCGTACTGGAAGATAGGCCTAAGTAGTGAAGGACTTCCTAGGAAAGAGACGCCATTATTGAGCTATGAAGGATAGTAGCAGGGAAGGATTACTGATGTAATGCGAAGAGACGAGAGAGAGAGAGAGAGAGAGAGAGAGAGAGCCTGCAATAATCATGAACAGCAGCATCTTATTGTTACTTGAGTGAATGTTATCTGTTCGACAAATTAACAGATTTTGTACAGAGAAGAAAAGACGAAAAAGGTTTTGGAAGTCTCACTTGATTCCTTCTTGTTCGTCGAGACAACAGACGAACGTCACCTGTGACTCAAGATCCAAGTCGAGTCGTCTTTTCCTTGTCTTGTTTGTCTCACTGTCCGTTTGGATGTCTTTTGCCTGTCTCTCTGTCTCTCTCCTTCACCCCGGACATTAAATTGTCTGTTTACAGCAACGTGAGAATCCCCTGAATATCATAGTAATTAATACTCAAGCATTTTTCTCCAGTTCGTCCTGATTTTATCCATCGGAATAGACATAACTACCATTAATATCGTTTGTTTTAGGGGTGTGTGGGGGGGGGGGGGGGGGGGGGGTGGGGGGGGGGGGGGCAGGGGAACTTTTTCAAAGAATTCCCAGGAAAAAAAGTAGTTTGACAATGTCAGCCATTACAGTTTTGAAAACTTGAAGAAGACTGAGTAAAGTCATTTTTATGAAGATTGGTTTTAGATTAGTCCCATATTCGACTAGATTAATACACAAATCTAGTTGTATAGACATTCATTACTAAAATTCATTTAATTTCTCACATTATTAGTCTATAAAACTGTTCAGTGCTGACTGTTTGCAAGAAAAGGGTATTCGGTCTTTATGCGGCGACCGCAGTATCGGCGGTTTCCGTCCGCTATACCTGCAATGCGGAGACCGCCTCGTGTGCGGGAGAGAGAGAGAGAAATAAAACGCTGTATGAAAGAGTCCTCAGTAAGGGTTGAGGTTTTTCCTATAAAGAAACAGTTAAGCAAAGGAAGATGGCAATGAGAGAGAGAGAGAGAGAGAGAGGCTGGAAATGGTTCAGGAGCGGATGGTAGAAAGGAATAAATGCAATATTTTCATTTCCGAGCTCTGGATCTATTCTTCGGATCGGAGAACAGCAAAAGTGACATTCAACGGTGAATGAAGAAGAAGGTAAACAAGGTTTCCTTAATCTTATATTAACGATGATGTTCCCTTGGACCTTAGAGCCGCAATGAACTTTGATTCATATGAGACTTTTACAATGATTTATGTAAAAAAAGTAATTTTCATCAATGATATATTTTCATCATATATATTTCTTTGCTATGTCAATATATATTATTAAGATTATACTACAATATTTCAAAATATGAGGATAATAAGATAAATGGCGATCTCATACCATCTCAAACTTGACAAAAACCAGAATCTCGGCTTCTTTTTTGCTTCTTCCTTCCATCATGCTTCTACATCTAGGAGGAAAAGGAAAAAACCGAAGAAAACAAAAGTTAGCGAGATTTAAGTAGCTGAGAGTGATGGAAATCTTTTAGTCAATAGTAAAAGACTAAGAGCAGTGAGTAGGAAAGTTGTGAATAACAATACTCGTTCAAGTTTGATAGTTGATGATTCTACTGGTGGCCCTAGTACTACATGGCAGTCGAATATCATTCTGGGCAATAGTCATGCAGCCAATAATGAAGGACCAAGTTCAAGGAAGTGTTTGTATTTTCCCAATGCACTGGAAATGGAATATCATGACAAGATGCAGTGGACGGTAAGACTTTATAAAAAATATCCAAATTTTGAAGTATTGTTTAAGGAAGGTAAATATAGACCATATATAACAGTTAAGGATGATAATGCTGTGAATTTCTTAACAACCACTGGCTTTGAAGACATTATGTTAGAAAAACCTAAGGATGATGGGAAGTATACTAAAGTTATTGTGTTTGGTTACCCTTTATGTATGGATCCAAATGATTTATTGGTAGATGAAAGGGTTGTTTGGGCTAAACGACGTGAGGTTAAGCAGAAAGGTGAAACTAGTCTAAAACCACAGGTGATAGCACTTATAAAAGGTGAGGTTCCAGAGAAAATATTTGTTCCCTGTGAGTATAGCAGCATGCTGCTACACTCCATTTGATGTATATCAATAAACTTTTTGAATTTGAATTTGAATTTGAATTGAATTTGAATCCTCCTTAAACTGATTTAACACTTGTAAGTTAACTATTCAGTGAACATAATTTCCTTTTTGGTGAAGGTTTGAAGTCTGCTGACCCCGAGTTTATTTCGAAGTAATTAGTCTATTTTCACGGGGTTCGTTATAGGGATTATTTTAGGCACTTTCCTGTGTCCTTTGGGGCCCAGTTGCAACCCATTTCATTCCTCTTACTATACCTCCATTCATATTGTCATCCATCTTGCTATCCAACCTCTCCTAAGCAACAATGAATAATGGAACTGCGAGGTTTTCCTCCTGTTCCACCTTTCAAACCTAGGTACCTACTCTTAATTTCATTGCCAACTCTGAAGGGCCTATCCCAGTGCTTGCCCTAACCTCACGCACGCACTCTCTCTTGCAATTATTTGTCACTAAATTGCGTGTCTAAGTTTCCTATCTTTGTGTGCGTGCGCACATTGCATTTTTTCCTCTGATTTTCATGTTAGTGTCTCAAGGTGTGGAAAAGGAAGAGTGGGACATGGGAGGATATACTGCCTTGCTCAAAGACAAATTTTGTATAAATGGCCAGTAAAAAAAAATATAAATAAATAAATAAAATAAAATAAAATAAATCACTCAAGTCAGAGCATGTCCATTGTGTAGGTATACAAAAGAATCTATTGCAGGTACGAGTGACCCTAACTTTAACCCTTGCCTGAAACCGTAAAATAGAGCTAACAAAATGTTTTAATGAGTAGTACCTACCATCAAAATTGAGCGCTTCAGTGACGTGGTTGGTATGGTGTTGGTGTCCTACCTCGGTGGTCGCGGGTTCGATTCTCAGCCATTCCATTGAGGAGCGAGAGATGTGTATTTCTGGTGATAGAAGTTCACTCTCGACGTGGTTCGGAAGTCACGTAAAGCCGTTGGTCCCGTTGCTGAATAACCACTGGTTCCATGCAACGTAAAAGCACCATACAAAAATCCAAAGAAAATTGAATTTTAGAACTTATACCGCCAAAGGAAAAAAAAAATGCTTCAGATATAAATAACTGCAACAGGTAGTCTAAAACTGATACAGACTTTGAGGACATTCCAATTAAGTATAACGTTAGGGGTACCTTAAAAATTGTGTACATGCCAGTTGTAAAGATTCGAGAGGCAATAAAGAAAACCATCTAATAATTTTTATTTATCCAATTCACTATACTATTCGATTTTTTAAAGTACTGGACACAACATTGCGATACCCGGAAGTAGGATGTCCACAGCTGGAAATATAATAAACTCATTTGTCATCACAGACACCGACACAAGGACTGTTTTATGAGCTGGCGGCTGATTGCCGTGACGGGAATACCCATATGTGTATTGAACCCCTGCTTTTCGAGATGCCCTAATTTTCTGTGTTAAGGATAGTTTCAAATGAAAACGGGTATGGCTAAGGGAAGGGGGTGACGTAGTTATCGTACCTACCACTGAGAAAACCGTTAGCTTACGTTTTCTCTGAGTGTTTCTAATGAAACATGGCGTGAAAACACCTTAGGCTTTTCCAGCAAAAATTTAGTTTCCCGTAGCACAATGCCCGAAAAAAATTCTCAAGTCAGTTAAGATTAACGTTTTCGGGGTTCTCTCTCGCGCTTCATAGAAAACGAGTCTTTTATCACGAGTTAATCCTCATAGAAAACGATGGGACACGAAACAAAGAGACGTTAACTATGGTAAATACACTTGTTTTAGCCATTTGGTATTGACTTTGTATCTGATTGAATTCTTAACTTAGAGCCGTAAAAGCAAATTTACGTGTAAATACTTATTGATAAGGTAATTTCTCTGTTATTTTCTCATATAATTACATATAAAACTGGCATCACTCTTTTAAATATGGAATTGACTAAAATAACTTCGTACATTTAATGGACCTCCAACATTTTTTAACAGTTCCCGTCAAATCTAACATAAATTCGTTAATAATATTCACAAAATGAAAGACTAATCATGTTTATAAGCATGGAAGACTCAATTTTCACATATAACATGACTATTTGATAGAAAAGTTGAGGGACAACCCCATCCCTTGAAGAAATGTTCTATATGGATGATTTCATATTATTTGATTACTTTTCAAATTAAGTCTCATTTGGTAAAACTTTTTAACACTAAAATTACCAATTTTAGGAGGGCGTTATTTAACCAAAGAAATGGAAGATTTGTTTAACTGAGCTCATAAAACAGTGTCTTTTAGGAGGGTGTTATTTAACCAAAGAAATGGAAAATTTGTTTGACAGCTCATAAAACAGTGTCATTCCTGCTGCAGTCTTGTATTAAACTTGACATTTTTTTTGGCCTATCCTATTAGTAGTAATAAGTACATGCACAAAAATACTGAGTTATTCAGAAGTAAATTTCTTTAACTACATTTAATTAAAATTGATTCAGACTTGAAAACTTTTAACCTTAATTTGGTGCTATTTAGTCTATATTTTCACCAAAAAAAATTCATTGGCAAAAGAAGGAATATTTGTTTATATTCCCATATGTCTTTCTGAAGGAGGAAAATACAGGAATTTCACAAGTGAAAGCAAAGGCTCATAAACATTAATTTACTTCAAATTACAAGTCATCCTCCAGTACGTCCTTCTTACAACAATCACAGTTAATTGCACCAAGACACATAAAGTCCTTCCGAAAGCAGACAAGTGACCCAAATGCCTTCAATAACTCGTCATCTGGCTTGATACCACTGAATGTAAGTGATTGAGTCAGGTAAATGGCTAGAGACATGCAAAGCTACTATCCTCCTGCCCCGTTCTTCTTCCCCCAGCAGGACAGCAGGTCGGACTAACGTCAACCTTCACCGTACATGTGGACCACCAGGCCACTTTAGGTTGTGTGTGATATGCTTTACAAAGTCCATCCCATTGGCAGATAATTAAGGTGAAAAACTGTCCTTATTAACAGGTAATTAGGGAGAAATATGTAGCACCTTATTGGAATATTCCTTCAGTGTTCTGAAGTTAGGATGTTTTTTTGCAAATTTTTTAGCTTTCCAAGTTTTACATGACTATGAAAAGCAGTTTTGTATTGATCACTAGAACAAGGCTGCAAGACTAAGAGCAGTTGTTTCATACTCCTCACAAATTACAACTGTGAAAATTCCTGTTTGTTTTGCTTACCACACATCACTAAAAATTGTCTACAAATGAAACTGCGATTTCATATTGAACCTGAAAAGTGTAATTTCCAGTTTATTAATTGAACAAGCCTCCTGATACTAGAGGAAGGCTACCAGAGATCAAACACTGCAGCTTCCTATGTATCATCTGTGGAAGGGTACAGAATAATGAATATTTCCTTGTTATATGGATCAATGTGACAGTGCCATCATCACTGCCGTCAAGTCAGTGAGTACTGGCTCAGGAAAACTTCAAGAAAAGTTTAATGAATTTAATTTGACATCGCAGTGGTTGTTGATTGTAGTGGTAACAGACTTTATAATGAAGTTAATGACATTTGCAGTAGGCCTATTTTTTGCAAAGTATGGCTGTACAGAGACATGACACTAAAACTTCTTGCATAATTGTAGGCCAATACTCGCAATGAAAGAGAGAGAGAGAGAGAGACAGAGACAGAGACAGAGACAGAGAGAGAGAGAGAGACAGAGACAGAGAGAGAGAGACAGAGACAGAGACAGAGAGAGAGAGAGAGAGGTGGGGAGAAAGAGAGACAGACAGACAGACCTTCCTGGGGACCCTTGCATGGTACAGTTAGTGTTCAAGTTTGTTGATCAACCTTACCGGAGTTATATTGCACTGCTATATTTGTCTGGTCTAGTGTGGAGTGGCGGCGCACGTCTCTCTCTCTCTCTCTCTCTCTCTCCTGCAGTGCATCAATCCTTCCCTGCTACGATCCTTCATTGCTCCTTCTTAAGTCCTTCACCACTTAGGCCTATCTTTCAATACTCTCATTGGAGCCACTCCAGGATTACAGCAGAACTCTGCTTTAGGCTACAGAGGATTCCGCCTTTTAGCTCAAATCAAGTCTTCTTATAATTATTACGACGTTAGTGACGAAAGGATCACATTTTTCAATAGAGTTTTGCAGTTCGTTCAATGCGTCGCTTGAGATGGAAGACAACAAAAGAAGCCGAGGTTCTCGGTTTTGCCAAGTTTCAGATGGTATGAGAAAGCCATTTATCTGATTATCTTCATATTTTTAAGAACAATGTTGTAGCACAATTTGATTTGGAAATAATAACGTAGCAAAGAAATAGAGATAATTTTTATATATTAACAATGAAAACAACAATAATTACATAGATTTTTGTACAATTTTCAAATAAATGATAAATAATGGACGGATCTCGATGTTCACTGTATTGCTTATGATTTCCTAGAGTCGCGATCTCCGAGCTATTTTTGGTTACAACCAATATTAAACATAACATGCTTATTAGCAGCTGAATTATTGTAATGTGTAGAATAGACAAATACTGTGTGTGTACTTCCCCTTCAGTGTCTATTTATAACTAATACATTGTTTCCACATTCAAGGAAATTGTCCTGATATCGGGAAATCTGAGCGTTGACAAGGATGCAATCAGGAAATGGTAAATTTAAGGAAATCAAAGAAGAATTGACAATAAAATTAGGATATTTAGAATTTGATGAGTATTAAAAATTACAATAAAAAACAACGCATTGTAATTTTGAAAGGAAATTGAAGGAATTATAGAAACACAGACTACAGAGTTCTCTTGCGAACAAGCAGTCAACACTTCAGTGCCAACTTTCAATAATATTTCAAATTAATCAAGGCGCCAGAAGTCTGCCCGCTCCGCACTCCTCCGTATCTTTTACCTCGTCAGTCTCTGACTTGCTAGCTGGACTTTGGCGTGGACCGGTCGTAGGCGGTTTCCTTCCCCTCTTCTTGCTGTCTACTTTGACAAAGGTGTGAATTCTATTTTCTAATGTAAGTTTTTGATGAGTGTTATCAAAATCATTTTATGAATGAACTAGGTGCATACTTGGCCATGACACGTGATTAAGGGAGGTGTATGTTGAGATTATCTTGAGATGTCGATAGCTGATGCCACCAATATTGTCTGGCCAGTCGAACGGAAATTAATTAGAGGCAGAACAAAGGACAGGACCTTAAATCGAAAAATAGCATTGAATAAAAATTTTTTTTTTTTTACTTTTATTTAGAAAATATACATTTATAGTTTCTTACAATTTATAATATTGTATATACATTACAATAATGTATATAAATGAAATTATTAATTACCAAAAAAAGAATAGACATATTGGGAAGTAAATTTTCTTTTTACATTTATCCCCAAGTGCTTTTAACAATACAAATCTTGTTTTGCACATTCTACTTCTTATGAACGAAATCATACTTAACTCGTCTGTTAAGGGCATTACTTTATGAATATACCAAATTCCAGTTATATATTCACTTATTAAAATCATTGCTGTATTTTTATCTTTTTTTGAGAGTTTGAAAATCTAGTTTTAAAACCTTTAAAAAACATACAGTATTTATTTTACAAACCTGGCTCAATACTTTTTTCATCCAGTTAACAACTGTTCTCTTCAATTTACAAAAATAAACTAAATGCATAATTGTTTCAGCCTCTCCACAATCACTACACAGATAATTATCAGTTATGTTCATCATAAATAACCTATCCTTTGTAGCTAAGACTTCATGGATAAACTTGAACAATATTTCCTTGTTTATGGGATCAATCCACTTATTATTAAAATTTCCCCCAACAAAATATTCAGTTAAATGGCGGCAAATGAGAGCCAGGTCCGAGGGCAGAGCAGTACTCTCCAGGACGATTTCACATCACTATAGCACTCTATCGACTGCAAGCAATAGCCTCATGTCCCCTATCCATTCAAGTGAAATCTGGCTCAACAGGATACTGGCTCCATACATAAAGTGCATGAAGGTAGGTCCCTGTGTTTCACCAAACCCCCCATTCCCAGCAACATAGAGATGGCAAATCTGTCAAATATTGTGAAATGATTTACGATCATTTCTAGTTCATGTCTATTTTGAACCAGTTTATGCGATAAAATTATATGATTCATTCCCCAAATCTTTCGTCAGGCAGTAGCCTATCGTACTACAGTTGCCTGCTGCTGGAAATTTGAATATGGAATTGGATAGGACCATCTTGTTCTACCTGGCAGACCCGAGATTAAGTCTGGGGCTAGGCCTACCGCAAGGCTGTCTTGAAGTCAGGAAGATGAATTTCCGGTGATGGAAATTCACTTTCGGAGTATTTTTGAGCGCTGAATGACCTTCATTGGTCCCAGCACTTGGTCTAGGCCTAAATTCCATATACTACTGAATAAACTATTCTTCTAAGGATTCTATGCTCTTCTTTAAAGTTTTGTGTCTAGAAGTAGCCTAGGCTATCCCCTAGGAAAGGTTGCAAAAAATGTGGTTCTTTGAACGCAGGCCTACTTTTAAAAAGAATGAAGGCTATCCTATCATACAATGTTGACTTATATGGTAACGAATAAATTGTGAAATTTCGCTGTGGGTTTTGTTTTCGGTGGTTTTAGATGACGCCGTATAACTTTTATCCTTTGATATTACTTTTATTTATGGTCCTGCCGTTGATCTTGAATAGTTCGTAAATAGGGTCAATGATTCAAGAGCAATTATTTCTCCATAAAATAGCAATGATAAAAAGATTAATAATAATAATAGTAATAATAATAATAGGCCTATCAAATGTTGGCTTATTTTTAAACATACATACAGTATACTATACATATATTCATATTTCGAGCTCCTGCTCTGATCATTTGTCCTTGCATGCCAAAATTTCTACCATTTCTTGTCATCGTCTTGTGTTATTATGAGTTGAATGGTAATTAATATACGGTACTTATTACTGCTATTTAGTTCAAATTATATTGTAAGTAGACCCTCACAAAAATTCATATTTATTCTGCATTTTGGCATCTGTTTGTGATGTCATTCATTCGATTTACTTCTACAGGCACCCACACCCTAGACGAATGATGGCATCAACATCAGCTAAAGGGAACTTAGATGAAAATGAATCTGACATCACTGAATAAATATGAAACTGATAAGGAAGAAAGAGATACCAGATATGCAGTTTCTTCATTAAAAGAAAAGAAAAAAGTGTGCCGCTATGATCAGAAGTTTTATGATTCTTGGCTAAGCGACCCTCTTTTCAAAACATGGATTAAAAAGAAGGTTGTCAAGGGGAAAAATGTTCCTTTCTGTGAACTGTGTAGGTCTTCACTATCATGTGCCAAAACGGCCCTTGTGCGTCATGGGAAAAGCAAATCTCATAACGATAACGTAAAGATGGCTATCACAGTATTGCAGTCCAGTGTTCAGGTCTTAATGAGACTGCTAAAATGGAAATCAAGATATGCAGTTTTATTGCAGAGAAAAATTTGCCTTTAGTATATGCGAGGATTTAGTTCCCCTGTTTAGGAGCTTGTTTTTCTCTGACAAAGTTTTGAAGCGGGTAACATTGGGTAAACAAAAAGCAACGAATGTTGTGAGACAGGTTCTGGGATTTTATTACATAAGAGAAAATGTAGCATTGCTGAAAGACAACAAATTTTCTGTAATTTTGGATGAAACTACGGATAGGTCCACTAAATCACAATTGGCAGTTCTAGGGACATTCTTTGACATGGAAAGATTAGAAATGAGTTGTGTATTTATTGACCTAGTTGAAATGCCAAATGGAAAAGCAGACACAATTTATGAGAAACTAATGCACTGCTTGCAAGAGAAGGGTATACCAATTGAGAATGTAATTGGGTTTTGCGCAGACACATGCAATGTCATGTTTGGCAAGCACCATTCGGTTTCCCAGCTTCTTTTACGAGATTACCCTTCGATACTGCCAGTTAAATGCTCTTACCATTCGATTCACATATGTGCCTCACAGGCTTCACAAAAGTTGCCAAAATCATGAGAAGATCTGTGTAGGAACAGATCTGCTCACTTTCATTTTTCCTCACAAAGCCGAGATGCATTACATGACTTTCAAGATTTTTTCAATGTAGAAAATTACATCATCCTTAAACCAGGTCAAACCCGTACGTTATCAATGAAAATGTGCATGTGTGGACAGAATTCTTGAACAGTATGAACCTCTGAAACATTATTTTACTCAGTTGGTATTTGATGATCCTACATATACAAATGATAACATTCTGAAGAATCTAAACAATGTATTCACAAAGGCATATATGGAGTTTCTCTCTTTCAATCTAGGCAGGCTAACTTCATTTAATTCACTTTTTCAAAGTGATATGCCTCTTTTGCATGAACTGAAAAGTGAACTTTCATCTCCTGTTACATCATTATGCTCAGATGTTATGAATGTTGATTACGTAAGGAAACAGTCGCTGAGCAGCATTGACATCAATTATGAAAACCAATAAGTACGTTTAAATAAAGTTTATGTAGGGGTATCAGCAACTGACACTATTCAAGGCATATCAGAACAACTTGGAAGTAATAGTCGTGATATTCAATTATTTTACAGGCAGTGCAGGGACTTTCTTATAGAATGTGTTTATCAAATTTGGCTTTCTTTCTTGCTTTCAACCTTGAGCAGCCAAGTCTAGCATTTCTATTCTCTAAATTGCCCTATCTGAAAAATGGTATTGATCGTCAAGCAGCAGATCTTGAGTGGAGACAGCAGGCTGTGATTGCAGGTCGAGATTCTACTACGGATTTTAGAGAGTCTGTGTATCTTGCTCTCCTTTTCATTTTCTAATGCTGCAGTGGAACGGCTCTTTAGTCAGCTGAAATTGATAAAAACAGAGCACAGAACTGCTCTTAAACATGAATTCCTAGTTGGGCTTCTTACAACAAAACTTGGCTTAATTCAAAAAGGCATTCACCAGGCAGCAAAACTTAACCCACCCAGAGATATGATTGAATTTCATTCCAAAATGCAATCTAATGCATGCGACTCCCAGGTAGCAACGATAAGACATTCCTTTTTGGAACAGTTAGGCCTAAGCCAATCCAAAGAATAACCCCAGTTACCCCACACATCTCTCTCTCTCTCTCTCTCTCTCTCTCTCTCTCTCTCCTCCTCCTCCTCCTCCTCCTTCTCCTCCTCCACCACCACCACCTCCAGTCGTATAAAAAAGAAAACCTTTATTTCCTAGCCAGTAAAAAATTACTTTATATTCAATTAGCCTCCATGTCAATGTGATTGTGACTATACTAATAAAGAAGGTTTGATTGATTACTTTTTTATTTTCTATAACCCAGCCATTATGTTATTAGTGGATTTGGATGATATGTTGCTCCCTGGAGCCAGGGCCTTACAGGCAACACTGTTATATATAATTTTTTTAACTTTGTTTTGATAGCCGGTGGCTAAGTACTGTTTTTATTTTACTATAATTCAAGAATATTTGTAAGGAAATTGAGGAAGGAATTTAAGGAAATCTGGCCGTGAATGTAAGGAACTCAATTTTTTTCTTGTGGGAGCTCTGAATTAATATCACTAAGGTTCAGTTATGCCTGCACAGCCAAAAATCTTCGCCACTAACGATTAGGCTTTTCCCTCAGTCCTCCGTAGCATACAAAAAAAAAAAAAAAAAAAAAAAACTCATAAATACTGCCATTGAATTTGTTAAAAGCTTAAATTTGGACCGTACGACTTTCATAATGTTTATTGACTATTTTATGACGGAAGGAAGAGTTCCGTAGAAAGCTAATTAAGTTCGTAGTATCGTTTACTTTCGTTTCAAAGTTGACACATACAGGCCTAATATTTTTTCTGTTTCATTGAATGGGTTAATACTGATTTGTTTTCGTTTAAAGACTGACTCTCTTATGAGGCCTTTAACAATGGATGCAAATCCTTAGTTTAGTGTCTTCCTGTGTTTCATTAGTGTTTGTTGATTAGTCTAA
>NC_061105.1:14620717-14645717 GCF_015104395.2 Macrobrachium nipponense | reverse complement strand
GTTGGTATACTCCAGCAATAACTAATTCTTAATCAACCCAAGTGTGAGGTGGTTATGAAATGTCTTTCTGTTGAGTTACAAATTCAATCCGATAAATGTGAAGTTTGATGATTAATGTCTGCTTAATAAAGAGGTTTTGTTTACTTCCTCTTCATTCGCTATTTAATGTCGCCTCTGCTTTTCTTCCTTTCGAGGAAAGATCCAAAGAGAAAATATTGCACAATTCTAATCATTCTCTTTCTTCCTACTCTGATTGTTCGTCCGCTCCCGAATCATTTATCATTTCCATCCCCTCTCTCTCTCTCCCCCTCTCTCTCTCTCTCTCTCTCTCTCTCTCTCTCTCCTGCATTCCATCAATCCTTCCCTGCTACGATCCTTTATAGCTCAATAATGGCGTCTCCTTCATAGAAGTCCTTCACTACTTATGGCCTATCTTCAGTACTCTCACTGGAGCCACTCCAGATTACAGCAAAACTCTGCTTTAGGCTACAGAGGATTCCGCCTTTTAGAACAATCAAGTCTTCTTATAATTATTAGACCTTAGTGAGGAAATGATCACATTTATCAACTGACTTTTGCAGTTCGTTCAATGCGTCGCTTGAGATGGAAGGAAGAAGCAACAAAGAAGCCGATATTCTGGTTTTTGTCAAGTTTGAGATGGTATGAGAAAGCCTTTTATCTTATTTTCCTCATATTTTTAAACATTGTTGTAATAATTTTTAATATTATAATATTAACGTAGTAAAGAAATTTATATATAATAATAGTATTTGCAGTGATAAAAAATCACTTTTTTTACATAAATTATTGTAAAAGTCTCATATGAATGATAAATAATGGTTGGATCTCGGTGTGTACAATTATCTTTCTTGTAACATTTTTTTTCTAATATTGTTATTTTTGGTGACAGTTATGTTAACCATAGGAATTCATGAACTACTTAATGAAATGAGTTCAGAAAGTGATACCGCAATGTTGAAATGTGCAAAGTTCATTGCGGCCTATAAGGTGCAAGGGAACATCATCGTTAATATAAGAAAAGGTAACCTTGTTTACCTTACCCTTCATTCACTGTTGAATGTCACTTTTGCTGTTCTCCGATCCGACGAATAGACCCAGAGCTCGAAAATGAAAATATTGCCTTTATTCCTTTCTATGCACAATTCTAGTCAGTCTCATTCCTTCTACTGCATCGTTCACCATCCGCTCCTGAACCATTTCCAGCCTCTCTCTCTCTCTCTCTCTCTCTCTCTCTCTCTCTCTCTCCTCTCTCTCTCTCTCTCCCAGTTGCCATCTTTCTTTGCTTAATTGTTTCTTTATAGGAAAGAACTTTAACCCTCACTGAGGGCCTCTTTCATACAGCGTTTTTTCTGTTTTTTTTTTGCCGCACACAAGGCGGTCCGCACCGCAGGTATAGCGGATGGAAACCGCCGATACTGCGGTCGCAGCATAGAGACCAATTACCCTTTTCTTGCAAACAGTCGGCACTGAACAGTTTTATAGACTATGAATGTGAGAAATTAAATGAATTTTACTAATGAATGTCTTTACAACAAGATTTGTGTATTAATCTAGTCGAATATGGGACTAATCTAAGACGTTTGCCAATCTTCATAAAATGACTTTGCTCTCAGTACTTCTTCAAGTTTTCAAACATGTAATGGCTGACATTGTCAAACTACTTTTTTTCCTGGGAATTCTTTGAAAAGTTCCTCCCCCCCCCACCCCCCAAAACAAAATGAAATTAATGGTAGTTATGTCTATTCCTATGGTGAGTATTTCAAGGATTCAAAAATTCAGAAACGAACCGGAGAAAAATGCTATAGGGTATTAATTATTATAATATTCGGGCTTCTCGCGTTACCGTAAACAGACAATTTAATGAACGGGGTGAACGGAAGAGAGACAGAGAGACAGGCAATAGACATCCAAAACGGACAGTGAGACAAACAAGACTAGGAAAAGACGACTCGACTTGGATCTTGAGTCACAGGTGACGGTTTCGTCTGTTGTCTCGACGAACATAGAAGGAATCAAGTAAGATTTCAATAACCTTTTTTTCGTGTTTTCCTTCTCTTTACAAAATTTTGTTAATTATCGAACATATAACATTCACTCAAGTAACAATAAGATGCTGCTGTTCATGAACATTGCAGGGTCTCTCTCTCTCTCTCTCTCTCTCTCTCTCCTGCATTACATCAATAATCCTTCCCTGCTACGATCCTTCATAGCTCAATAATGACGTCTCCTTCCTAGGAAGTCCTTCAACACTTAGGCCTATCTTCCAGTACGATAACTGGAGCCACTCCAGAATTACAGCAAAACTCTGCTTTAGGCTACAGAGGATTCCGCCTTTTAGATCAATAAAGTCTTATTACAATTACCTGTTATGACCTTAGTGAGAAAAGGATCATATTTGAGTTTTGCAGTTCGTTTAATGCGTTGCTTGAGATGGAAGACAACAAAAGAAGCCGAGGTTCTCGTTTTTGCCAAGTTTGAGTTGGTATATGAAAGCCATTTATCTTATCATCGTCATATTTTTTTATAACAATGTTGTAGTAAAATTTTAATTGGAAATATCTAAGTAGCAAAGAAATTTATATAATTTCTATATTAGTAATGAAAACTACAATAATTACTAGATTCTTGTACAATTTTCAAATGAATGATAAATAATGGACGGATCTCGGTGTGCAGAGCTTTGGAATATAGGTCGTTGTGGACAGTGGTACCATTTAAATTTTGCTACTATTTTTGGTTACAACCAACATTAATCAATCATGAAGGCCTTTCCACACCGGAAATATTGCTTGCAAACAGCTGGCGAAGGCGAACTGTTTGCAAAGAATTTTTACCGTAAATTTCTTTCCCATCCCAAATGGAAAACATTTAGTGTACATATGTAATATAAACTTCATAATTTATTCTGTTTATATACATATGTATATAAACATTCATAATGTATTCGTTTATATACATGTATACATGCATAAATTTTTATATATAAATACATATATATGTGTGTGTACATATATACAGGGTGTAACACGAGTTTACGCAAATATTGGGGGAAATGAATGAAAAAGTTAATTTGGGCAGAAAATCTTTTGAGGATATATTTAGACTTGGTTGGTGAGAGAAATTTTTGAAATAACGTAATATCTATTAATAGCTGCTTTCATGCAATAGAGGGAGGTCGGTGCATCCTGGGATGTTTGGGGGCCGAGGGTTAGGGGGATGATGGAGCGAATAGGCCGATGTGAATAAATTACCTCCCAATCAAATGTATTATTTAGATTTTGAAGGAAAAAATGCATGCATCAGTCAATCCCTATTCCTCCCTATAAATGGCATTTATTGGACACCGATAAAGAAAAGAAGCCTAATTGGCTCTCCCAGCCTTGAGAGGTAGGCCTTTTCTGTCTCTCATCCCTCCTCGAGTGCATTAAATATCTAAGTAGAATACAGACACAGAGGCTACTGCACCAACAAGTATAGCGCCTCAGCGGTGTGGTTGGTATGGTATTAACGTCCCACCTCGGTGGTCGCGGGTTCGATTCTCGGCCATTCCATTGAGGAGTGAGAGATGTGTATTTCTGGTGATAGAAATTCACTCTCGACGTGGTTCGGAAGTCACGTAAAGCCGTTGGTGCCGTTGCTGAATAACCACTGGTTCCATGCAACGTAAAAGTCCAAATCTTCCCCACTAACGATTCAGGCTTTTCCCTCAGTCCTCCGTAGCAACATCTGCGTCAACACGATGCCCTGGCTGTAATTCACTTGTGACGTCATAAAAACAACAACAACAAACATACACCCATAAACGTCCAGTGAAAGAGTGGTCGATAAACAATAATTAAATACTCCCATGTGAATTTGTCGAGAGTTTAAATTTAGACTGGAGGACTTTTGTAATGTTTATTGAATATTTCATGACTGAAGGAAGAGTTCCGTGGGAAGATGATGAAGTTCGTAATCGTGTGCGTTCGTTGCAAAGTTAACACATATAGGCCTAATATTTTTTCCTGTTTCATTGAATGGGTCAATACTGATTTGTTTTCGTTGAAAGACTGACTCTCTTATGAGGTGTTACAATGGATGCAAATCCTTAGTTTAGTGTCTTCCTGTGTTTCATTAGTGGTTTGATTAGTCTAATTTTATTTCAAAGCAAACTTCGTGAAATGTAAGCAATGCAAAAACATAAAGAGTCCAATAGTGTTTGATTTTGTTTCGTCAGAAAATAGAATAGTAATTAGCTCTCATTTTAAAAACGAACTACGTACATGGTGCATAATCATGAATAGACGCATATAGGCCTAATCTTATTTTACATTATTTTGTCATAATAGATACTTATTCTCATTGAAAATATCAGCAATTTGGGTATAAACACTTTTCAATTCAATAAAACCCAGCTCAATGTTCTTGATTAGTATAGTTGTTAACTGTCCGGCGGACGGTTAGCGAATTGAGCTGGATGAAGTTGCCTCCTCCACCACATTAACGTTGTAGTGCGCATGCGCAGGCCGTTTGGCCTGATGCTCATTGACCAGGCCGACCTGCACAGGCCAGAAAACTGTGGCAGGTTGGTTTCCACGCTAACGCTCAGCTATAACTGCGCAGGCATAACTGAACGTTAGTGGCTGGCTTTACATAGATTATGATAAAATCTTCATTTAATTGATAAATAATTGGGGATCCCGTTGTCTCAACATCGTAATACAGTGGCTGTATTTACTGTATAAGTAGGTTATATAATATCTTGGTTATAATTTTAAAATTTTCAGCCATAGAAACTCATGAATGCTTGTAACCCAATGATTTTCAATGAGAGGAAATATTGCCGCCATGTTGAAACGTGCCCTGTTCATTAAACCTGGGGTGCTAGCACCCCCTGGGGGTGCTGAAATCAATTATTGGGGGTGCTGGGAAGCGATACACACATGACGGTAAAATATCACTTCCTAGCAAAGCGTGACCAGTTCTGCAGTACACGTTCGGTACTTGTTTGTATCTGACATGAGAGCGGCGAGACTGTGGGACCAGTGGCAGCCAGACAGTAGCACTGTAGTTGTTCAGTACCAGTGCAACAGAGCAGTATAGCTCCTACATATTTGAGTTTTGTCGGCATATCTAAGACTATCTTTGATTTCCAGTAATACTGGTAAAGTCCATTGGAAAGTATTCTCTCTCTCTCTCTCTCCTCTCTCATCTCTTCGTCTCTCCCTCTCTCCTCTCTCTCTCTCTCTCTCTCTCTCTCCCCAGTGTGTCGCTTCATATTATTATCTGTAAAAGAAGTGATGACGTTTTTCAATACTAAAGTATTGAAAGACTAAAATCTTGGAACCCTGGTATCAGAGCCGAGTGTCTTCGTAGCACGTGGGTAGGCTTTGTTTTGAATCAGTGTGTATGTTGTCATTACAAAGCACTGTGTACTCCATCGCTATGCTTTGGCGGTAAAGACATTGCCATCTCATTTCAAAGAAGTTCTGTCCGTCTGTGTTAAAGTTGTCAATTACATCCGGGGACGTGCTTTAAAAACCACAGAGTGTTCAAGTTATTTGTGAGGAGATGGGAAGTGAACATCAGGTGCTTCTCTTCCACACTGAAGTGCGATGGCTCTCCCGTGGGAAAATGCTGGCACGCATTGCAGAGCTCGCTGATGAGATTGCAATATTTCTCCGAGAGTATCAGAGTGCTTTTGCTGATTTTGAAGACGAAATTTTCATTCTCTCCCTCTCCTACCTGGCAGACATTTTCGGTCATCTGAATGATCTCAACTTGTCCATGCAAGGCATGTTTGCTAATAATATTGATTGTACAGAGAAGGTAGAAGCCTTCAAGAAGAAAATATCACTGTGGAAGCATCGATCAAGGAGGAAATGGTGGGAAGCTTTCATATCCTGGATGAAAATCATGGAGACAAGACAATCCAGCCAATGCTTGTAGAAAATATTGTTGCTCACCTCTCACTCCTAGAGACCACTATGGCACAATACTTTCCCATGGATCATTCATTTCCAGAATGGATACAGCAGCCCTTCTTGGCAGATATGGATGATGATGATAACCTAAAGGAGGAGCTTATTGATCTGCAGGTGAACCAGGGTTGTCAAACAAAATTTCGCACACGACCTCTGTCAGGTTCTGGTGTGACCAGTTGGTAGCATACCCTGGATTAGCAAAGGCACGCTGGAAATGATCATACCATTTCCAACTACCTACCTCTGTGAAAAGGCTTTCTCCACCATGCTCCAAATCAAAAACAACTGCCCGGAACCGACTTCAAATTGGGTTGCTTCATGATTTATGAGGGGGCTCTGGCCAGGGCCAAACAAACGCCTCGAATTGAGAAACTAGTTGCATATAAGCAACAGCAAAAATCACATTGAAGTATGTACAGTATGATTGATTACCCAGTTGTACATATTTAAATCTATGCAATTTCATTTTTTCTCATTTTTTTTCTATTTCTTTTTAAACAATATTGGTATTTTGTGTTAGTTTTTAAGGAATGAACAAAATAAAATTGATCAAGCAGTACATTCACATTCCTTTATCCTTCTAGTTACCTAGTAATAAGATATTAATAATTAAGATAATTAGGGAGGGGGTGCTGGACTGCCTTAGACATGACAACAGGGGGGGTGGGGGGTCTATAGGGTTGGAAAAGGTTGGGAAACACTGCATTACGATAATGGAGCATAATCTTTCATTCGCTATTTATTGTCACTTTTGCTGTTCTCCGTTTCAAGGAAAAGGTCCCAAGAGAGCTTCAAGATGACGGCTTGAAAATGCTGCATTTGTTCCTTTCTGTGAACGATTCTAATCATTCTCCTTCTTTCTATTATAGTGTTCATCCGCTCCTGAACCTCCACTCTCCTCTCTCTCTCTCTCTCTCTCTCTCTCTCTCTCTCGAGTTCTGATTGTTTTTATATATTTATGGTTAAGTACAATATGATTATTAGATTCTGTAAATCTCCAGACGAATTTGTTTTTCCAATTCAGGACAAATCTTCATCGTGTGAAAGAATTTAGGTGTCAGTGAAACAGGACAAAGTTGAATAGGGCATTAATCTGGAACGTTTCTCATTCTTAGTATTTTTAACAATATGTCGTGGTATATTTGGTATATTTTTAATTTGAGATATTAAAGTGTCCAGTAAATATATATATATATATATGTATATATATATATATACTAATATATATATTACTATATATATATATATATATATATATATAAGCCATTAAAGTTTAATTACATAGAGTGATAAAACATTTTCATATAGATTATAAATAATGGTCGGATCTCGGTGTTCACCTCACGTCCGACACTTCTATTAATTGAGTGCTATCTTCCTTAATTATTTTTGGTTAGAATTTTAACCATAACAAAGACATATTTAATGTACTAAACTAAGGTCAGCTGTTAATAACTGAAACGTTCTACTCGGTTCTCCCACTTTTGAACTCATTCCAGTGTTGCCAGATCTAGTATAATTTGAGCAAATTTCGGTTTTCTAGCATACACATCTATTTAGCATGACCCTAGCACAGTTCTGAAACAATTGGCGGAATTCTAGCAAAATAACATCAACATTGGCTGAAATTTGAGTGAAATTCAATACAAAAAGAAATTAACTCAAACATTAGACATTTTTCCCCCCTCAGGCGGCCTCTTATGTGCTGCCCGTGAGTGAGTACCCGTACCCACGTGTTTTGGGCACAGGATCCATCAGCCTCGCAAACACATGACTATCAAAGTTGACCAAGGCTTTGTTGACAATTCCAGCGTCAAATGAAGATTGTGAAAGAATTTTTCGTGTGTGAACAAACAGACAGAAGAATTAGGCTTAGTCACAGTTCACTCACAAATGAGATAATAAGTGGATAGGCCATCAAGGGCAAAAGAGAATGCCCAAATCATAACCACATCAAATGCGATGATCAAAGTTTTGAATAAAGACTTATATGAAGATGAACACAAGTAATGTGAGCTGCTGATTTTGATTTTTTTTCTCTCTCATTTAGAAATATAGAGAATCAACGGAAAGACTTTAGTTTCAGATTTTTTCACATGCATAAAAATTAGTTAAGTTTTATAGATCTCATATATATATTATTATATATAATATTCGGAAAATATACTATACTTATTTTTAATATATATATATAGTCTCTGAATTGGGATATGTTTAAATGTATAGACTACAGTAATTTTCCAAGCATTAATTTATTTTAGAAGAGCATTAATTGTTTACATCAGTTATATTTTGTTATAAACATACGACTACAATATTAATTAAAGTTGATTTCTTTCCTATATACAGGTATATATTATAAATATACACTTATATATACAGTAAATTTAAGCTCTGTATGTTTCACAGTAAGTGAATGAAGCACTTATATCTATAATATCTTACAGGATTATATAATATATATATATATATATATATATATATATATATATATATATATATATTATACATTTTCTTTTGGCCTAAAAGTTAACAAAGTTAAGATTTCTTCTGGAATAAAATTGCTAAATGTAGCTTATTTTTTTCGTAACCCAGCATAATTTTGCTATGTGGATATGGCATCACTGCTGGGCTGGTATAGTTATCATTTTTGGTTGTGATTTCAACCATAGTTAAGTTAGTAATCACCAAGATATCAGTGTTGGAAAATGTCCCAATATGAAATTAACTTTTTTCTGTTTGTTCTTTAGAATGGTTTTGGTTGGTATACTCCAGCCACAACTAATTCTTAATCAACCCAAGTGTGAGGTGGTTATGAAATGTCTTTCTCTTGAGTTACAATTCACCCTGATGAATGTGGAGTTTGATGATTAATGTCTCCTTAATAAAGAGAATTTGTTCACTTCCTCTTCATTCGCTATTTAATGTCGCCTCTGCTTTCTTCCTTTCGAGGAAAGATCCAAAGAGAACTCCAAAATGAAAATATTGCCCAATTCTAATCATTCTCTTTCCTTCAACTCTATTGTTCGTCCGCTCCTGAATCATTTCCAGCCTCTCTCTCTCTCTCTCTCTCTCTCTCTCTCTCTCTCTCTCTCCTGCATTACATCAATCCTTCCCTACTACGATCCTTCATTGCTCTGTAATGGTGTCTCCTTTATAGGAAGTCCTCGCCACTTAGGCCTATCTTCCAGTACTCTCACTGGAGCCACTCAGGATTACAGCAAAACTCTGCTTTAGGCTACAGAGGATTCCGCCTTTTAGATCAATCAAGTCTTCTTATAATTATCATGGACCTCAGCCAGGAAAGGATCACATTTATCAATTAATTTTTGCAGTTCGTCAATGAGTCGCTTGAGATGGAAGACAACAAAAGCCCGAGGTTCAAGTTTTTGCCAAAAGTTGAGATGGTATAATAGAGCCATTTACCTAATTATCTTCATATTTTTTAAGAACAATGTTGTAGTATAATTCTAATTGGAAATATTAACGTTGCAAAGATATATATATATTATATATATATATATATATATATATATATATATATATATATACATATATATATATATATATATATATATATATATATATATATATATATATATATATATATATATATATATATATATTAGCAGTGAAAACTACATTAATTCATAGATTCTTATACAATTTTCAAATTAATGATTAACAATGGAGGGATATCGTTGTGTAGTGCTCAAGATTATGCACGGGGTCATTAATCCATTCATTTGTCTACTATTTTTGGTTACAACCAATATTAATCTTCACTTTTTTAAAAGCTGAAGTATCATATTTAAATTAGATATTTACTTGTGTCCTTCCCCCTTCAATGTCTGTTCATAATAAATGTCATTAAAGCTTAAAGCCCGCCAGTAAAGTTCAGTTATTCCTGCACAGTCCCAAATCTTCTCCATTAATGATTCCGGCTTTTTCCTCAGTCCTCCTTGGCATCCTCGGCGTCAACACACGAGAGACGCTCTGGCCGCTGTCTGTAATTGACTTTGGTCTTGATTGATCTCGCAAATTATGCCATGCAAAGCTGTTCATCATTCCCTTAGTTATATACAATGTACAGTGCGAGTTGTACGGTGTGCAACTATACTACAGTTTGGTCAACATTTTTTTTTTATTTTTTTTTTTTCTTTTTTTTTTTTTCTGTATACAATATCGGATCTTTCAGTCACAGTGAAAACCGGGGATGTCTGGTCACCTAAGATGGATTCAAGTTCTTTAGGCTGAGTTGCACTCGAACTGTTGATTTCAAAGTCTTCAGTTTCCAGCCCCGAAGACTGAACTATATAAGCTCCCCCACTTGATATCATTACTGAAAATGTCAAGAATTTCAAAAAAAAAAAAAAAAAAAAAAAAAAAAAAAAAAAAACTAACTGGATATTGGTACGGCAGCCGTATCCCTGATTGCGATAGATACTGGGTACGGCTATGAATTGCACACCTTTGTTTACCGCCTCAGGCATATCAGTGACAGCAAGAGAAAATGACGACCTAGCAACGTGAACCATGTAGTAATACATCAGTTTTCGCCGAAAAACAGATGTTTTCATGTTTCAACAAGCTGAAAAAAGCAATATACGCCTACAAAGAGTCAAACTTCCAGAAACTGTATATCCGTAGGTCACGAACGATCGAATCGGCCCTGAAAAGAGCTCCGAAGAGGAGATTCAAAGAAGATTTGAAGCTTAGTGCGTCCAATATGGGAAACATGCTGCTAATATAGACCTGATTTGGATGATCACTTACGATTGATTAGGCCGTTTACCAGAGGATCGACTTTGGTAGTTTTTCCTTACTACCATAAATACAGCAGAGCACGATTTCTGTGTACTTCAAGTCTTCTTGGAATCTCCTCTTCAGAGCTATTTTCAGGACCGATTCGATCGTTCGTGACCTACGGATATACAATTTCTGGAAGTTTGACTTTAGAAGTCTATTGCTTTTTTCAGCTCGTTGAAACCTGAAAACATCTGTTTTTCAACGAAACCTGGTGTATTAGGCCTATTACACGGTTCAGAGGAGATTCAAAGATTTGAAGTACACAGATACATTAATTTACTTTTATTTTTCATGTATATTAGAGAAAATCTAAGTGTTTTTTAAAGAATTATTGTGATTTTTATTTTTTAATTAATTTTATTTTATTTACTGCTAAAATGTTTTGTTTTTTGCTTTTGGTGATGACAGTATGGTGCTTCACTTTGATATTTTGAATTGAACAGGTTCAGCAAAATAAAAAATTCAGTTCGACTATTATTACTTTTGTCGCTGATCTTCTAGTGCCGTACCTATAGCTCTTAGCAACAGTGTACGGCAACTGCTGCATGATTAGCAAACTGCCGTACCTACAGCAAGTCAATAGCGCAATACAGCACCACTGACAGAATCTGACGTACCCCCACTCACTATGTTATTTATTCGGCAGGAAGTTCTGAAAATGACGCATGCGCAATTCACTGCCGTACCAATATCTATCGCAGTCAGGGATACGGCTGCCGTACCAATATCCTGTGCCTAATTATTATGACCTTAGTGAGGAAAAGATCATATTCATATCAATAGATTTTTGCAGTTCGTTCGATGAGTCGCTTGAGATGGAAGACAAGACGAGGTTCTCGTTTTTGCCAAGTTTGGGATGGTATAAGGGAGCCATTTATCTTATTATTTTCATATTTTTTAAGAACAATGTTGTAGTATAATTCTAATTGGAAATATTAACGTGGCAAAGATATATATATATATATATATATATATATATATATATATATATATATATACATATATATATATATATATATGTATATATATATATATATATATATATATATATATACATACATATATATATATATATATATATATATATATATATATATATATATATATATATATATATATATATATATTAGCAATGAAAACTACATTAATTCACAGATTCTTATACAATTTTCAAATTAATGATTAGCAATGGAAGGATATCGTTGTGTAGAGCTCAAGATTATGCACGGGGTCATTAATCAATTGATTTGTCTACTATTTTTGGTTACAACCAATATTAATCTTATCCTTTTTTAAATGCCGAAGTATAAGATGTAAACTAGATATACGTGTGTCCTTCCCCTTCAATGTCGTTTATAATAAATGTCATTAAAGCGTAAATGCCCCCCCCTCCCCCAGTAAAGTTCACTTATGCCTGCACAGTCCAAATCTTCTCCATTAACGAATTTCAGGCTCTGGTCGCTGTCTGTAATTATCTTTGGTCCTAGGTAATCTCGCAAATTACGAAGTGCAAAGCTGTTTATCATTCCCTTAGTTATATACAATGTACAGTCCGAGTAGTACGGTGTGCAACTATGCTACAGTTTGGTCAACATTTTCGTTGATTTTTTTTTTTTTTTTTTTTTTTTCCCTGTACTATATTACAATTTTCGGATCTTTCACTCACAGTGAAAACCGGGGACGTCTGGTCACCCTAAGATGGATTCAAGTTCTTTAGGCCGAGTTGCACTCGAACTGTTGATTTCAAAGCCTTCAGTTTCCAGCCTCGAAGACTGAACTATATAAGCTCCCCCACTTGATATCATTACTGAAAATGTCAAGAATTTCAGAAGAAAAAGAAATCGATTTATTTTCTACATGATGAAATAACTAGAGTTCAAGGCCAAAACTAATTTGTGGATCCTACAAAGTGCCTCTACAAAACATTAAAAACTTAATGTGGCATGAGAGAGAGAGAGAGAAAGGTAAAATTATGTAGGTAATTCTAATATGTTGAAGGAGTTTAATCACCCATAAATCATCGTTTTCTATTTTCAAATGAGAAAAACTAAGAAAACTGTTTGAGCGTTAACAACTTTAAATTGTCTCCTGTTTTCAATTAACTTTTGGGTTGTTTAATATCTTCGTCTTATTTATGAATTATCATTTTTTTACAGATATAAGTAATATCTCGGCTATGTATAAAAAGCGTGTTAAAGCCAGAGCATCAAATTTTTTTATTGTTTATCAAGATATTCGTCAAAATAAAATAAAAAATAGATTAAAAAATCAAGTTAAATTGGCTATTCACGTAAACATACAGATATTTTTTTCAGTCTAATTCTTTAGTATAATGTATCACTTATCGTTCCATAGTACTATTTAATTTTATTCTCTTGCGGAAGCCCTGGTTCAATAGATCTACGGAATTAATATCATATAGTACCGATAAAGCCCAGATATTCACAGATAAAATAAACCAAATTATTTTGTTTTACTTATGAATTAGAATAGCCTTTCTACATATGTCACTTCGTCTCCTTTACACGTACGTGGGAATATTTTATAAATAATAACAAGATATGTATTATATATCTATATATGTGGAGAGAGAGAGAGAGAGAGAGAGAGAGAGAGAAACTCATTTGCATGAGCCAGTTTCGGGAAAGCCATATATGGCTGTCTGACGAGCTAACTGGAAAGTCGTTCACTCAAGTAGAGCGAGGGAGAGAGAGAGAGAGAGAGAGAGGTGGGGAGAAAGAGAGACAGACAGGCAGACAGACAGACCTTCCTGGGGACCCTTCCATGCTACAGTTAGTGTTTAAGTTTGGTGATCAACCTTACCGGAGTTATATTGCATTGCTATATTTGTCTGGTCTAGTGTGGAGCGGCGGCGCACGTCCCTCTCTCTCCTTCCTGCATTGCATCAATCCTTCCTTGCTACGATCCTTCATTGCTCCTTCTTAGGAAATCCTTCACCACTTAGGCCTATCTTCCAGCACTCTCATTGGAGCCACTCCAGGATTACAAGTTTTACAACAGAACTCTCTGTAGGCTACAGAGGATTCCGCCTTTTAGATCAATACGGCAGCCGTATCCCCCTCCCGATCGTGGTAGATATTGGTACGGCAGTAAATTGCGCATGCGTCAATTTCAGACTTCCTGCCGTACAAATAATATAGTGCGGTGAGGGTACGGCAGATTCTGTCATTGGTGCCTTATTTGCGCTCTTGACTTGTTGTAGATACAACAGTTAGCTGTATCCGTTTACCAGTTTGCTAATCATACTGTATTATGGAAACCAGAGTTCGGCTTTTAGGTGGGACAGTCACGCTTTTTGAACATCTGTCCCCCTTTTTTCAGTTAGCAAAATGTCCCTCCCCCCTTTTTTTTGTTTGTTTAGCTTTTGTGAATTTTGTCCCGCTTTTTTGTACTACAAAAACAACACTATCCCGATTTTAATAGAATAATGCTAAAATTTGGTTTAACTTTGCCATTTCACTACCTGGTAAATTCTATCGTCTTCTCCGACAGGTGCAATATACCCAATGAAGTGAATTAAAAGAATATTGTAAAGTGTATAACGGCCCTTGCAACTGCCGATGTCGGGCAGAATAAAGGGCCGAGAAAGTCAACAAAGGTACGATGGTAGTGTATATATTTATATATAATCCTCTTTGAATCTCCTCTTCGGAATTCTTTTCAGGACCGATTCGATCGTTCGTGACCTACGTATATACCCAAGAATTACCCAATTTTTGAAAGTTTGAGTCTTCATAGATGTCTATGGCTTTCTTCAGCTCGTTAAAGCATGAAAAACATCTGTTTTTCGGCGAAACTAATGTATTATTCCGCGGTATATGCTGTTCTGTCACCATTTTTCTTGCTGTCACTGATCTGCCCAAAGACTGTGTATATACTTCGGTATATAGTCTTTGGATATGCGTGAGGCGGTAAACAAGGGTTCGCGCATGCGCAATTCACTGCCGTACCAATATCTACCGAGATCGGGGTACGGCTGCCGTACCAATATCCAGTTCGTAATTATTATGACCTTAGTGACGAAAGGATCACATTTTTCAATAATGTTTTGCAGTTCGTTCAATGCGTCGCTTGAGATGGAAGACAACAAAAGAAGACGAGGTTCTCGTTTTTGCCCAGTTTCAGATGATATGAAAAAGCCATTTATCTGATTATCTTCATATTTCTAAGAACGATATTGTAGTACAATTTGATTTGGAAATGATAACGTAGCAAAGAAATATAGATAATTTTTATATATTAACAATGAAAACAACAATAATTACATAGATTCTTGTACAATTTTCAAATGAATGATAAATAATGGATGGATATCGATGTGTAGGCCTTGAGAGGTTAAGCAGCGTAAAATGGCGTGCAAACGGCCATCTACTATTTGGTTACAACCAATATTAATCGTAAACATGCTTATTAGCAGAGCAGCTGAATTATTGTAATGTGAGAATAGACAAATACTGTGTGTGTACTTCCCCTTCAGTGTCTGGTTATAATTAATATCACTAAGGTTCAGTTATGCCTGCACAGTTCAAATCTTCGCCACTAACGATTCAGGCTTTTCCCTCAGTCCTCCGTAGCAACATCTGCGTCAACACAAGATGCCCTGGCTGTAACTGACTTCTGATATCATACAAAAAAAAAAAAAAAAAAAAAAAAAAAAAAAAAAAAAACATAAATACTCCCATTGAATTTGTTAAAAGCTTAAATTTGGACCGTTGGACTTTCATAATGTTTAATGAATATTTTATGACTGAAGGAAGAGATCCGTGGAAAGATGATTAAGTTCGTAGTATCGTTTACTTTCATTTCAAAGTTGACACATATAGGATAATATTTTTTTTGTTTTTTCTGTTTCATTGATTGGGTCGATACTGATTTGTTTTCGCTTAAAAGACTGACTCTCTTATGAGGTGTTACAATGGATGCAAATCCCTAATTTTGTGTCTTCCTCTGTTTCATTAGTGTTTGTTGATTAGTCTAATTTCATTTCAAAGCGAACTTCTGTTAGATGTAAACAATGCAAAAACATACATAGTCCAATAGTGTTTGATTTTGTTCCGTCAGAAAATAGAATAGTCATTTGTTCTCATTTTAAAAACGAATTACATACATGGTGCATAATCATGAATAGACGCAAATAGGCCTATTTTTGTTTTACATTATGTTGTCATAATAAATACTTTTTCTCATTGAAAATCTGTCTTGCATATATGATTTATATTATTTTTGGTTATAATTAATTTTAACCATAGAAACTCATGAATGCTTGTAACCCAATGATTTTCAGTGAGAGAAAATATTGCCGCCATGTTGAAACGTGCCAAGTTTATTACGATAATGGAGCATAATCTTTGATGTAAGATTAAAGTAACCTTGTTTACTTCATCTTCATTCGCTATTTATTGTCACTTTTGCTGTTCTCTGTTTCGAAGAAAAGATCCCAAGAGAGCTTCAAGATGACGGCATGAAAATGTTGCCTCTATTTCTTTCTGTGCACAATTCTAATCATTCTCCTTCTTTCTATTACAGTGTTCATCCGCTCATGAACCATTTCCAGCCTCTCTCTCTCTCTCTCTCTCTCTCTCTCTCTCTCTCTCTCTCTCTCTTCCCTAAGTACTAATTGTTTTATTTGTTTATTGTTCCCTACAATATGATTCTCATTTTCTGTATATCTCCAAGCGGATTTGTTTTTCCAATTCGGGACAAATCTTTATCATATGAAAGAATTTAGGTGTCAGTGAAAGAAGACAAAGTTGAATAAATAGGGCACTAATCTGAAACGTTTGTCATTCTTAATATTTTTAACAATATGTCGTGGTATATTTTCAATTTGAAATATTAAAGTATCCAGTAAATCTATATATAAATAAGAAATAAAAGTTTAATTACATAGAGTGTTAAAAACATTTTCAAATAGATTATGAATAATGGCAGGATCTAAGTGTTGACCTCCCATCCGAGAGAGCCTTATGCTTAGTATATATTGTTTTAATATTTTTGGTTAGAATTTTAACCATAACAAATTTCGTACCTCTAACATAAATATCTTTTTAGCATAATCATAGCACAGTTCTGAAACAATTGGCGGAATTCTGTAAAATTTTCATAAAACCATTAACATTGACTGAAATTTGAGTGAAATTCAATACAAAAAGAAATAACTCAGACTAGAAATTTCCTTCCCCTCAGGCGGCCCTCATTGCTGCCCGTGAGTGAGTACCCGTACCCACGTGTTTTGGGCACAGGATCATCAGTCTCGCAAACACATGACTATCAAAGTTAACCAAGGCTTTGTTGACAATTCCAGCGTCAAATGAAGATTGTGAGAGAATTTTTAGTGTGTGAACAAACAGACAGAAGAATTAGGCTTAGCCACAGATCACTCACAAATGAGATAAGAAGTGGATAGGCATCAAGGGCAAAAGAGAAAGCTCAAATCTAACCACATCAAATGCGATGATCAAAGTTTTGAACAAAGACTTATATGAAGTTGAACACAAGTAATGTGAGCTGCTGATTTTGAGATTTTTTTTTTTATTTAGAAATATAGAGAATCGAAGGAAAGACTTTAGTTTCAGATTTTTTCACATGTAGAAAAATTAATTAAGTTTTATAGATCTCATATATATTATTGGATATAATATTCGAAAAATATACTATACTTTTTTTAAATATATATATATAGTGTCTGAATTGGGATATGTTTAAGTGTATAGGCTACATAAAGTTAACAAAGTTAAGATTTCTTCTGGGATAAAATTGCTGAATGTAGCTTACTTTTTTCGTAGCCCAGCATAATTTGGCTATGTGGATATGGCAACAGCTGCTGGGCTGGTTTAGTTTTCATTTTTGGTTGTTATTATGAAATTAACTTTTTTCTGATTATTCTTTAGAATGGTTTTGGTTGGTATACTCCAGCTATAACTAATTCTTAATCTACCCAAGTGTGAGGTGGTTATAAAACGTCTTTCTGTTGAGTTACAAATTCACCCTGTATAAATGTGGAGTTTGATGATCAATGTCTGCTTAATAAAGAGACTTTGATTACTTCTCTTCATTCCCTATTTAATGTCGCCTTTGCTTTTCTTCCTTTCGAGGAAAGATCCAATGAGAGCTCCAAAATGAAATATTGCACAGTTCTAGTCATTCTCTTTCCTTCTACTCTATTGTTCGTCCGCTCCTGAATCATTTCCTCCGATCCTATCTCTCTCTCTCTCTCTCTCTCTCTCTCTCTCTCTCTCCTGCATTACATCATTCCTTCCCTGCTACGATCCTTCATTGCTCTGTAATGGTGTCTCCTTCCTAGGAAGTCCTTGTCCACTTAGGCCTATCTTCCAGTACTCTAACTGGAGCCACTCCACGATTACAAAAAACTCTGCTTTAGGCTACAGAGGATTCCGCCTTTTAGATCAATCAAGTCTTCTTATAATTATTATGACCTTAGTGAGGAAAGGATCATATCTATCAATTAATTTTTGCAGTTCGTTCAATGAGTCGCTTGAGATGGAAGACAACAAAAGCCGAGGTTCTAGTTTTTGCCAAGTTTGAGATGGTAAAGTAATTTACCTAATTATTTTCATATTTTTTCAGAACAGTGTTGTTAATTTTAATTGGAAATATTAACTTGGCAAAGTAATATACATAATTTATATATATATTACCAATGAAAACTACATTAATCATATAGATTCTTATTCAATTTTCAAATGAAGAATAAATAATGGAGGGATATCGGTGTGTAGTGCTAAAGAATATGCAGGGGTGCTACTATTCCGCTGATTTGTCTACTATATTTGGTTACAACCAATATTAATCTTATCCTTTTTTAAATACTGAAGTATTATACGTAAACTAGATATATACTTGTGTCCTTCCCCTTCTGTGTCTGTTTATAATAAATGTCACTAAAGCATAAAGGCCGCCAGTAAGGATCAGTTATGCCTACACAGTCCAATTCTTCTCCATTAACGATTCAGGCTTTTTCCTCAGTCTTCTTATAATTATTATGTCCTTAGTGAAGAAATGATCATATTTATCAACTGAGTTTTGCAGTTCGTTCAATGCGTCGCTTGAGATGGAATTAAGAAGCCGAGATTCTGGTTTTTGTCAAGTTTGAGATGGTATGAGAAAGCCATTTATCATATTATCCTCATATTTTTAAATATAATTTTAATATTATATATTAACGTAGCAAAGGAATATATATATAATAAGAATATTTCAGTGATAAAAATTACTTTTTTTACATAAATTATTGTAAAAACCTCATATGAATGATAAATAATGGTTGGATCTTGGCATGTAGAAAAGTAATTATTCCATTCCTTCTAGAGTCCTTGAGTTTGTACTATAAATGCTATTTTTGGTTACAGTTTTGTTAACCATAGGAAATTCATGAACTACTTAATGAAATGAGTTGAGAAAGTGATACCGCAATGATGAAATGTGCAAAGTTCAATGCTGCTATAAGGTCCAAGGGAACATCATCGTTAATATAAACAAAGGTAACCTTGTTCACCTTCCCCTTCATTCAATAATGAATGTCACTTTTGCTGTTCTCCGATCCGAGGAATAGATCCAGAGCTCGAAAATGAAAATATTGCATTTATTCCTTCCTTTGCACAATTCTAGTCAGTCTCATTCCTTCTACTGCATCGTTCACCATCGGCTCCTGAACCATTTCCAGTCTCTCTCTCTCTCTCTCTCTCTCTCTCTCTCTCTCTCTCTCTCTCTCTCCCAGTTGCCATCTTTCTTTGCTTAATTGTTTCTTTATAGGAAAAACTTCAACCCTTACTGAGGCCTCTTTCATAAAGCGTTTTTTTTTTCTTTCTTTTTTCTTTCCGCACACGAGACGGTCTCCGCACCGCAGGTATAGCGGACGGAAACCGCCGATACTGCGGTCGCCGCATAGAAACCGATTATCTTTTTCTTGCAAACAGTCAACACTGAACAGGTTTATAGACTATGAATGTGAGAAATTAAATGAATTTTAGTAATGAATGTCTCTACAACTAGATTTGTGTATTAATTTAGTCGAATATGGGACTAATCTAAAACGTTTGTCAATCTTCATAAAATGACATTACTCACAGAACTTCTTCAAGTTTTCAAACCTGTAATGGCTGACATTGTCAAACTACTTTTTTTCCTGGGAATTCTTTTAAAAGTTCCCCTTTCCCCCCTCCCCCCAACACAAAATGAAATTAATGGTAGTTATGTCTATTCCGATGGTGAGTATTTCAAGGATAAAATCAGAACGAACCGGAGAAAAATGCTATAGAATATTAATTATTATAATATTCGGGGCTTCTCACGTTGCCGTAAACAGACAATTTAGTCAACAGGGTGAAGGAGAGAGACAGAGAGACAGGCAAAAGACATCCAAACGGACAGTGAGACAAACAAGACAAGGAAAAAACGACTTGACTTGGATCGTAAGTCACAGGTGACGTTCGTCTGTTGTCTCGAGGAACATACAAGGAATCAAGTGAGACTTCTATAACCTTTTTCCTGTTTTCTTCTCTTTGCAAAATTGTCCGAACAGATAACATACACTCAAGTAACAATAAGATGCTGCTGTTTATGAATATTGCCGGCAGTCTCTCTCTCTCTCTCTCTCTCTCCTGCATTACATCAATAATCCTTCCCTGCTACGATCCTTCATTGCTCAATAATGGCGTCTCCTTCCTAGGAGGTCCTTCACTACTTAGGCCTATCTTCCAGTACTCTAACTGGAGCCACTCCAGAATTACAGCAAAACCTCTGGCTTGTTAGGCTACATGAGGATTCCGCCTTTTACCTCAATAAAGTCTTATTATGATTACGATAATGGAGCATAACATCTTTGATGTAAGATTGAAGTAACCTTATTTACTTATTTACTTCCCCTTCATTCGCTATTTAGTGTCACTTTTGCTGCTCTGTTTCGAGGAAAGATCCCAAGAGAGCTTCAAGATGACGGCTTGAAAATGCTGCATTTGTTCCTTTCTGTGAACGATTCTCATCATTCTCTTTCTTTCTTTTACAGTGTTCATCCGCTCCTGAACCATTTCCAGCCTCTCTCTCTCTCTCTCTCTCTCTCTCTCTCTCTCTCTCTCTAAGTTCTTAAGTTTTCTGTTGTTTTATTTATTTATTGTTCCGTACAATATGATTATTATATTCTGTAAATTTCCAGACGGATTTGTTTTTCCAATTCGGGACAAATCTTTATCGTATGAAAGAATTTAGGTGTCAGTGAAAGAGGACAAAGTTGAATAGGGCACTAATCTGAAACGTTTATCATTCTTGATATTTTTAACAATATGTCGCGGTATATTTTTAGTTTGAGATGTTAAATTATCCAGTATATATATATATATATATATTATATATTAGATATATATATATATTAAAAGTTTAATTACATTGAGTGTTAAAAAAATTTTCATATAGATTATGAATAATGGTCGGATCTCCTTAATATTGAGTGCAACCTTTTCGATTTATTTTTGGTTAGAATTTTAACTATAATAATGAAATATTTAATGTACTAAGGTCAGCTGTTAATAACTATAACGTTCTACTCGGTTCTCCCACTTTTGACCTCATTACAGTGTTACCAGATCTAGTATAATATGAGCAAATTTCGGACCTCTAGTATACACATCTATTTAGCATGATCCTAGCACAGTTCTGAAACAATGACGGAATTCTAGCAAAATTTACAAAATAACGTTAACATTGACTGAAATTTGAGTTAAATTCAATACAAAAAGAAATTAACTCAAACTTTTGAAATTTTCTTCCCCCTCAGGCGGCCCCTCATGTGCTGCCCGTGAGTGAGTACCCGTACCCACGTGTTTTGGGCACAGGATCCAACAGTCTCGTAAACACATGACTCTATCAAAGTTGACCAAGGCTTTGTTGACAATTCCAGTGTCGAATGAAGATTGTGAAAGAATTTTTCGTGTGTGAACAAACAGACAGAAGAATTAGGCTTAGTCACAGATCACTCACAAATGAGATAATAAGTGGATAGGCCATCAAGGGCAAAAGAGAAAGCTCAAATTATAACCACATCAAATGCGATGATCAAAGTTTTGAACAAAGACTTATAGGAAGTTGAACACAAGTAATGTGAGCTGCTGATTTTGAGATTCTCTCTCTATTTTTTATTAAGAAATATAGAGAATCGACGGAAAGACTTTAAGTTTATAGATCTCATATACATTATTAGATATAATATTCGGAAAATATACTATACTTATTTTTAATATATATATTGTCTCTGGATTGGGATATGTTTAAATGTATAGGCTACAGTAATTTTCCAAGCATTAATTTATTTTAGAAGAGCATTAATTATGTTTCCCCACTTATATTATGTTATAAACATACGACTACAATATTAATTAAAATTGTATTTCCTTGTACCCAGGTATATAGATTTAAGCTCTGTATGTTTCACATTAAGTGAATAAGCACTTATATCTATAATATCTTACAGGATATAATTATATATATTATATATATATATATATATATATATATATATATATATATATATATATGTTTCTTTTTGCATAAAGTTAGCAAAGTTTAAGATTTCTTACGAATAAAATTGCTCAATGCAGCTTAATTTTTTCGTAACCCAGCATAATTTTGCTATTCGGATATGGCAACGCTGTTGGGCTGGTTTAGTTATAATTTTTGGTTGTCATTTCAACCATAGTTATGTCAGTAATCACCCAGATATCAGTGTTGGAAAAGGTCCCAATATGAAATCAACTTTTTTCTGTTTTTTGTTTAGAATGGTTTTTGGTATACTCCAGCCATAACTAATTCTTAATCAACCCAAGAGTGAGGTGGTTATAAAACGTCTTTCTGTTGAGTTACAAATTCACCCCGATAAATGTGGAGTTTGATGATTAATGTCTGCTTAATAAAGAGATTTTGTTTACTTCCTCTTCATTCGCTATTTAGTGTAGCCTTTGTTTTCTTTCTTTCGAGGACAGATCCAAAGAGAGCTCCAAAAGGAAAATATTTGCACAATTCTAATCATAACTTCCTTCTACTCTATTGTTCGTCCGCTCCTGAATCATTCCAGCCTCTCCTCTCTCTCTCTCTCTCTCTCTCTCTCTCTCTCTCTCTCTCCAGATCGTCATCAATTTTAATATTATCCTTGACAGAAGTTTTTTTCTAATTTTTTTATTGAAAGATGCTCTCTCTCTCTCTCTCTCTCTCTCTCTCTCTCTCTCTCTCACCTACTTACAACAATCCTTCCTGCTACGATCCTTCATAGTTCAATAATGGTGTCTCTTTCCTAGGAAGTCCTTGTCCACTTAGGCCTATCTTCCAGTACTCTAACTGGAGCCACTCCATGATTACACAAAACTCTGCTTTAGGCTACAGAGGATTCCGCCTTTTAGATCAATAAAGTCTCTTATAATTATTATGACCTTAGTCAAGAAGGGATCATATTTATCAATTAATTTTTGCAGTTCGTTCAATGAGTTGCTTGAGATGGAAGACAATAAAAGAAGACGAGGTTCTCGTTTTTACCAAGTTTGAGATGGTATAAGAGAGCCATTTACCTAATTATCTTCATATTTTTTTAAGAACAATGTTGTAGTATAATTCTAATTGGAAATATTAACGTGGCAAAGAAATATCCATAATTTATATTTATATATTAGCAATGAAAACTACATTAATTCATAGATTCTTATACAATTTTCAATATAATGATTAATAATGGAAGGATATCGTTGTGTAGTGCTCAAGAATATACACGGGGTCATTAAGCCATTGATTTGTCTACTATTTTTGGTTACAACCAATAATAATCTTACACTTTTTTAAATGCCGAAGTATCATATGTAAAGTAGACATATACTTGTGTCCTTCCCCTTCAATGTCTGTTTATAATAAATGTCACTAAAGCGTAAAGCCCGCCAGTAAGGATCAGTTATACCTGCACAGTCCTAAATTTTCTCCATTAACGATTCCGGCTTTTTCCTCAGTCCTCCGTAGCAATCCTCGGCGTCAACACACGAGAGACGCTCTGGCCCCTGTCAGTAATTGACTTTGGTCTTGGGTGATCTCGCAAATTACGAAGTGCAAAGCTGTTTATCATTCCCTTAGTTATATACACTGTACAGTGCGAGTAGTACGGTGTGCAACTATGCTACAGTTTGGTCAACATTTTCGTTTTTTTTCTGTATATTACAATATCAGATCTTTCATTCACAGTGAAAACCGTGGACGTCTGGTCACCCTAAGATGGATTCAACTTCTTTAGGCCGAGTTGCACTCGAACGGTTGATTTCAGAGCCTTCAGTTTCCAGCCTCGAAGACTGAACTATGTAAGCTCCCCGCTTGATATCATTACTGAAAATTTCAAGAATTTCAGAAAAGAAAAAATCGATTTATTTGTGGATCCTACAAAGTGCCTCTACAAAACGTCAAAAACTTAATATGGCATGAGAGAGAGAGAGAGAGAGAGAGAGAGAGAGAGAGAGAGAGAGAGAGAGAGAGAGAAGAGAGAGAGAAAGAGAGAGAGAGAGAGAGAAAGAAAGAAAGGTAAAATTATGTAGGTAATTCTAATGGATGCAGACTTATTCGGACCTTGGCTGATTCGGATCAGATTCGGTCCTTAGTCTTGGCTGATTTGGATCATTTGGTCGGCTGTTTCGGACCTGTGTTTTGGGTGATTTGGACCCATACTAATAATTTTATATTATAACAATGATATTAGGGAAACCTTTGATGAACTTTCAGGCAAGGTTGGTGTTATTGAACCAGTTAGAGAGTTTATGGATTATGTTGACCTAACGTGGTTGCAGAGTCAGGTGTGGAAAATGGAGAACTGGTCAGTGTTTGGGCGCAGGATTAGGTCAAACAACCATGTGGAGGAGTGGGATCATAAGCTGGACAAAAGAGCCAAAAAAGTAACCTCGCATCTCATTCACTTATATCTTTAATATACTTAGAGGCAAAGGAAATACCGAATCTGGTGAATTAAGCTTGTTAAAGAGAGCAAATTAAAGAGACATTAGAGAAAGCAGGTCAAAGCACTACAAGGGCGTGTCATGAAACCGTGGGAGGACTATAAAGAAAGGAAAATAACAACTGGTCAGCTACTGAAGAAATGTCCACATATATACTATGCGCCAGTGTAAATATAGGGGCTATTTCGGGTGAATTTGGGC
>NC_061105.1:14615717-14618217 GCF_015104395.2 Macrobrachium nipponense | reverse complement strand
GTTGAGAAAGTGATACCGCAATGTTGAAATGTGCAAAGTTCATTGCGGCTGTAAGCTCCAAGGGAGCATGATCGTTAATTTAAAATCACACTTTTGCTGTTCTCCGATCCGAGGAATAGATCCAGAGCTCGGAAATGAAAATATTGCATTTATTCCTTTCTATGCACAATTCTAGTCAGTCTCATTCCTTCTACTGCATCGTTCACCATCCGCTCCTGAGCCATTTCCAGCCTCTCTCTCTCTCTCTCTCTCTCTCTCTCTCTCTCTCTCTCTCTCACTCCCAGTTGCCATCATCCGTTGCTTATTTGTTTCTTTAAAGGAAGTACTTCAACCCTTACTGAGGCGTCTTTCATACAGGGTTTTTTTTTTCTCCCGCACACGAGGCGGTCTCCGCACCGCAGGTATAGCGGACGGAAACCGCCGATACTGCGGTCGCCGCATAGAGACCGATTATCTTTTTCTTGCAAACAGTCAACACTGAACAGGTTTATAGACTATGAATGTGAGAAATTAAATTAATTTTAGTAATGAATGTCTCTACAACTAGATTTGTGTATTAATCTAGTCGAATATGGGACTAATCTAAGACGTTTGCCAATCTCCATAAAATGACTTTACTCAGTCTTCTTCAAGTTTTCAAACCTGTAATGGTTGACATTGTCAATATACTTTTTTTCCTAGGAATTCTTTGAAAAGTTCCCCCTCCACCCCCCACCCCCAAAACAAAACGATATTAATGGTAGTTAAGTCTATTCCGATGGTGAGTATTTCAAGGATAAAATCAGGACGAACTGGAGAAAAATGCTAGAGTATTAATTACTATAATATTCAGGGACTTCTCACGTTGCCGTAAACAGACAATTTAATGAACGGGTTAAGCATATATGAAAATATATTAATTCCGAGGTAGAGCGAATTAGATATTAAAGGACATTGTAGCTCGATATATTGTCTATGATCACGGAAATGTGATATAAACTTATAGATTGGCTACGTGCTGTCAAAAGCACTACAAAACACTACCGGAGTCGAGGTGGGTTGATGTTGTCTCCAAACCACTAATTACCTGCGCGCGAAAGGTATATGAGGGTGAGAGGCGACATGAACTTTTAGACCTCTCGCGGTGGTGTAGTAGGTAAAGCTTCACTGACGTTCCTGGGTTTGAAAGGATCCATAGGTTCACGCCCTGGTCCAGGCAAATCATTATCGAGAAAAAAATTCCCCTTCGGTTAAGCATATATGAAAATATATTAATTCCGAGGTAGAGCGAATTAGATATTAAGGACATTGTAGCTCGATATATGTATATGAATCACGGAAATGTGAGATAACTTATACATATAGATATATATAGATATAGATATATATATATAGATGTATGATATGAGATATATGATATATATAGATATATATATAGATATATATATATATATATATATATATATATATTATATTTATCATATATATATATATATATATATATATGATATATATATATATATATATATATATATATATATATATATATATATATATATATCTTTATATATATATATATATATATATATATATATATATATATATATATATATATATATATTGCTACTTTCAAAACGCAAATATCCACTCTTTAACTGTATAAAATGTTATATTGGAGTTTTGCAACATTTTTATTTTTTTTCAGATTCCTTAGCTAGGATGTCTTAAAATGTGTGTTCAGATTTCGCATAACATAATTTACAAGTACATAACGTAGAATGTAAAGTAGGCGAGATTATCTTTGTCCGTTCGAAGCTAGAGTTGTTTCCCTATTATTTCAACGTTTTTTGCGATACGAGACCTCGAGGTCTTCGTTGTGTTTTGGGATTCCTGTCATCACTCTGATAGGGACTTTTACTCGAGTCTGTCTCGATCGAGTCATGTCTTTGTTGAGCTGACTGGTTTCATACTCGTACTCCGTAGCCGAAACCACGTGTAGATTTCAATTCTTTTTCTGAAAGTTGCGCCATCCTAACGATAAGGAAAGCAAAACTCGACTCTGATGCTCTAATCAGGAAAGGTCAGGATAATACAATGCTGCAATTACTGGAATCAGGAAACAATGCTTGTTAAACATGAAAAAGAATGAATCACAATTATAGTGGATGTAGCCAAATGACCTACGTGTTCCCTTCAAGATTATTTTGGTGTTCATTTTCACAAACAAAAAACTAATCAAATCCAGTTTCAATTAAAAATTTTATTAAAAATAAAAAAACAATTATGGACAAGGACGCAAAAATAGCAAAATGTATCTTGAATTCACTGAACTGACAAATCCACAGGATCATGAATAGTCGGCAAATTCGAGACTGAAGCGACAAGAATCAGTCACGAATCCCACGAGACGAAAGGCTGAAATGAAAACTCATATCGACTGCAAACTATTCCTTTTTATCACTCTGGGTTAGTACATAATGGACCATCAGATTGGTTAAGGAATGTTGTTACTCGGATGACT
>NC_061105.1:14591308-14615217 GCF_015104395.2 Macrobrachium nipponense | reverse complement strand
CGCCGAGATCCAACCAAAAAAAATTATTTATCATTCATATGAGACTTTTACAATGATTTATGTAAAAAAAGTAATTTTTATCGATGATATATTTTCAATTATATATATATATTTTTTTGCTATTGTTACGACCCCTAGGAGGCCGTTCTGCAGAATCTTTTAAAGATGTTATTTAGGGATCGTAGGCAGTAGTAATGCAACACAATGAATGGGAATGTGGTAAACAAACACCAAGAAAACTAACAATATTTATTATAAAACAAAACTTAATACTAAATCAACCTTGTGCAAGTTACAAAATGAACCCAGTATCCAGAGAGCTATATGGCAATTATATGCCCAGAAGATAGATTAACATGTCTTCAACACAAGGTTTCCCTAAAACTAAAAAGCTAAACCCCTAAACCAGTAATATAAATAGAAAACACTGTAATTAGCAATAAAACAGCTTCTAATAAGAAGCGGTGCCAAAATGAATTAACACTAGCCTAAAAATAAGAAAGCTAGAAAGAAGTAATAAGAGTTCAATAAAAGTGAAAACCTTAAAATTACCTACCTAATTAATAAATCTAAATTTACGCACAACCACAATCAATCATAACAAGGTATACCATCAAAAACAAAAATTATAACAATATATCAATATGAGTAAGGATATATATAGATCCTATACGCTATGTTAAGGAATAACCAATTTACTCATTCCTTTGGAGGAGGTGTCCACGGAGTCGCTGGGGACCACCAGTCTGCTACATTAAGGGAGCTTACTGAAACACTAGGTCCGACCGATAAGCAGCAGACGTTTTCCCGAAGAAATACAAAGGTCGACACCTTACCTAGCGTTAGCCTCCCTACGTAACTCCTCACGAGCCTCGACAGCCCAGACCGTGCAGAGCAAACACCAAGCCCCTCAGTACACCGGGGCACGGCAGAAGCCTCTCCTACAGAGCTGGGATCCAGCGCCAGCCCTGTCTACCCGGGGACTCCTCCGACGGGGGAAAAAGCAAGGGGGGCAGGTCGCAAGTGACACAAGTCCTTGCGAGGCAGAGATATAAGCCGTGATCAGTAAATCCGCCGCAGGTGGCTCTTCATACACGCGGTCAAAACGAGGAATATTATGAAGTAAAATCCTCCAACAAAAAATATTCCAAGGTGGCTGCTGCACTAGTCCTTCTGGATGACGATACGGCCCGAACTGTTCTGGGAAGCCGACATACTTTTCCAGCGCAACACTCGCACCGTCACTCACTCTCCAATGAAAGTAAACAATAACAAAGCGTTAATAGGGTGGTTTGATAACTATCTACTAGAGAAGAAGCAACAGCATCACTATCACTCAATATTCAAAGTAATGCACAACGAACTATGTACCTTAATACTTAAACATAAAAATAAAGAAAATATTACACTCGTCCAAGGTTGATCTGAAAATAAAAAAAATTATTTACACTTACATGACACCTTCCTCCTCCTAAAACAAAAAAAATTTATTCATTGAATAGAATTTTTTTTTTTTTAACCAAGAGAAAACCAACAACTTGAATTAACCCATAAGGTAAATACACTTAGTCAACTGAATCAACAAAACAATTCAAACTCAGGACCTATATATTAAAGTTAAATTATACCTCACACCTGAAAAAGAAGGTATAACAAATTAAGAGTCAAATTCTGTTTCATACCTGGAAACAACCATCATAGTCCAAAAAGAAAATGGGACAGATCAAATTAACAATTAGTAAACATATATATACACAAACTTGAGGAAAATTTCAGAGGCCAGGGCAACAGAGAGGAGGGCTGGCTCCTAAACATCCGGGAAAGGGTGTCCGGAATGCAGTTATCTGCGCCCTTAATATGTTTAATAATTAGGTTAAACTCCTGCAACTGTAGGGCCAACGCAAGATTCTTTGATTGGAGCCCTTCATCCGCTCTATGAATATCAAGGGTTATGATCAGTCCAGATCTCCACAGGGAATGAAAAGTTTTGTGACATAAGGCTAAAATGGTCAAGTGTCCGAACCAAGGCGAGGGCTTCCTTGTTTCAATGGTGGAATACTTTCTTTCCGCCGCCAGCAACTTACGACTGTAGTAAGAGACTGGGCGTACAATATCATCCTCACCACGTTGAAAAAGAACTCCGCCCATCCCAACATCACTGGCATCTACAGCAATAATAAAAGGCTTCTGAAATTAGGCGAAATCAATATAGGATTGGACACCAACAACATTTTCAACCTCAGAAAGGATTCTTCACATTCAGAAGACCAAGGCAAAACCTTTGTCCTTTCTTCAGTAAACCAGTAAGAGGCTGTGCAATGTCAGAGAAGTTGCGAACAAACCTACGGTAGTAACCATCATACCCAATACTCTACGCACTTCTCTAACATTACACGGTCTCTTCAAAGCAATAATGGCTTCAAGATTAGCTTGTTTCGGGGCTACTTGACCCAAGCCAATCTCATGACTAAATAAACAACCATTAGCCTTGCCAAATTCACATTTCCCGAGATTCACCACTAGGCTGCAGCTCGCAATGCCTCAAACACCTTCCTTAACCTAACCACATGGGTTCGCCAATCATTGCTATGAACCACAAGGTCATCAATATAAATCTCAGTACCATCCAGCCCAAAACAAATAAACCCTCCTGTTCATTAAACGCCTGGAAGGTACAGGCAGCATTTTTCAACCCGAAAGACATAACTTTACACTCATAAAGTCCAAATGGTGTTACAAAAGCAGATATTTCACGAGCTCGATCAGTTAGGGAACCTGCCAATAACCCAACTTTAATAGATCTAATTAGTAATAAATTTTGAAGGTCCTATCTGATCGAGACAATCCTCAATACGAGGAAGTGGAAAAAGAGTCATCTTTTGTACTGGCATTTACCCTCCTATAATCCCACACATCCGGAACTTACCGTCAGGTTTTTTCACTAGGAACTATAGGGGAACTCCAAGGACTGACCGAAGGTTGGACGAGATCATGCTCCAGCATGTATTTAATTTCCTCTTCGACTATTGCACGTTTTTCAGGGTTCAATCGATATGGACTCTGCTTAACTGGCAAAGCACTGCCCACATCAACATCATGCTGGAGTAAGTTCGTCCGCCCCGGAGAGTCCTGAAATAAGTCGGGAAAGGATTATTAATTTCATTATTTCATCTCTCGAGATGCCTCCAGATGCTCTAATCCAGTTCTTAAAATTTCAATTCTGAAGGTTTTTACCAAGAGCATCTGAGGACACCTGATCCAATAAGTCATCTTCAATGTCACTAACATATTCTACAACACTAGTAACCGGTTCATAGACTATAGACAAGGGGTCGGGTCTACTAGTTACATATGATTTCAACCGATTTATATGAAAAATACGGCACTTCCTCTGAGTACCAGGGAGCTTCAATTCATAATTGACATCCGATAACTTTCTTAAGACCTTCCAGGGCCCCTTAAACCTAGGCTCAAGGAAGTTATCGAGTCTGTACTCAAGACTAATACCAATTCTCCTGGTCAGGAAGGAACGTACCTTACTCTTTCTATCAAATTTCAATTTCATTTTACATTGTGAAGAGGACAAACTCTCCTTGGGCAAACTTCCAAGCTACGGATAAATTTTGTTTTAATTCATCCACAACCTGTCCCACCCTTTTCTCTCCCTTTTGACCTGTTTACAGTAATCCATGGAAAATTTCCAAAGGACCCCGGATCTTGTGTCCAAAAACAAAGTCAAACGGAGCGACGCCCGTGGAAGAGTTGGGATGATTTCGGATGGCAAATAGAGCAAAGGGAAGCCACTTATCCCAATCCTCTCCCTGCTCAAAACAATATTTCTTTAATATTGACTTAAGAGTCTGGTGGAACCTTTCTACCACACCCTGGCTCTCTGGATGATAAGGCACACTAGTAATGGTGCTGAATGGCCAGTTTCAGCACACTTACCTTTAAATACCTTACTTGTAAAATTCGTTCCACAGTCGGATTGAATTTTACAAGGAAGCCCAAATCTAGAAAAGAATTCCACCAGCTTGTCAAATACGGCTTTGGAAGTTACCTTACGCATAGGAAAAGCCTCTGGATATCAAGAAGCTCGGTCCATCACTGTTAACAAATAGGTAAACCCAGACTTTGTTCTTGGCAAAGGCCCCACTACACCAATCACTAATTCTGAAAAGGGTTCCCCAGTAGTGGGAAGGATATAAGGGAGCCTTAGGAATGGGTTGGTTGGGCTTACCTGTAACTTGACAAGTTTCACGTCCTCACAAAATTTTTCACTGAAGACTTTATTCCTGGCCACCAAAATATTTTAATCAAATTATGAAAAGTTTTACCTATACCAAAAGTGACCAGCGAAAGAGTCTTCATGAGCCAAGCTCAACACTGCATCTCTAAATTTTAGAGGGCACCACAATCTGCTCAATTCGGGAGGTCGTATTTAATTGATGGGTTGCAGGCCTACTAACTCTATACAAAAACCCCTTAATAACATAAAACCTGGGCTTTGTTCGGTCGCAGATATCACCCAACTCAATTAAATTCCTCCTCCTGGGTCTGGATGAAAGTTATTCTGTCACAATGAGGTTTCAAACTTTGAAAATTCCAATACTACTGCTACTATCTACTAGCCCGGGCCTTTCTACATCTACATCTAAATACTACAAGATTAAAATCAGATTCATCATCAGTAGCAGCTGCAATTTTTGCAGCAGCCCGAGTAGTAACTGCCACTGGGCAAGCAGTGATCGAAACTATTGGGACTTCTTGACCCTTCTCATTATTACCTAGATCGTTACCTAGGATACCGTCAATCCTAGGCACCGGCAGACTCTCTACCACGGCTAATTCAACAAATTATGGTAGCCTGGGAAAGCTACTTCCACCTGTATTAAAGGGGCAGATACTAAGGTGTCTGGAAACCCACCCAGGACTACATATTCACCTGAAAAAGGAACAAAAATTCTTTATTGAATCTGCTAATACCAGGATCTAGCTGACCCAGTATCTCTCAAAAATTTCACATCCAGATAACCTGAAGGGGTCTTTATTTTACCTTCCCACACATACTTATTGAAAAGTCACAAATTTGGGATTTGAGCAATCAACAAGGGTTAGTTAGCCCCCCGCTCAGAGACTTTTTTGTCACTTACTGGATTATTGTTGGGTGGAACCTCATTCACCTTACCAATCAAAGATACAGGAGCCCTATTATTGTCATTTCTATTCCTAAGTAAATATCTCCTCCTGGCATTACATTGTGCCTGCCAGTGCCCCTGTTTATTGCACCAATAACAATTACCACGGAGAGGGTTAACTTGGCTGAGACTGTCTGATCACTATTGGAAAAGACTCTAGTTAGCGCTCCACTAGAGACTTTCCCAGGTACATTACCCTTCTCTCTTATATAACCTCACCATTACCCTTTCTATTAAAATTATTGGTTCTAGAGGACTGAGAGGTGGCTTGGACAACCGAAATTGCCTGATCCAGCCCTATGGGTTAGTACAATTCATCGGAAACCTGGGCCGCTTTGCAAAGATTCCTACTACACCTCCTCCAAATGCATTTTTAATTCCCACCACAAACCTTCTTGAACTCTTCAAGTAACATTAGGTCTCTCAAGGAGGAGCAAGAGATAACCTGACGACTCTTGAGCCAATAATCAAATTGCTCCTCCTTGAAATGAGCATACTCAACGCAAGTCATAGTTGGTGGTTTGTTTACGGTTCTGAATTTGAGACAATAGGCCTCAGGGACTAAATCATAGGCCCTGAGAAGAAAAGCCTTAACTTTACCATAGTCTCTAGCCGTCCCCTCTTCCAAAGCATTATACACCCGAATGACTTTGCCCACTAACCTGCACTTCATAAGCAATGTCCACATTTCAGTGGGCCAAGCCAACCGGGATGCAACCCTCTCAAAAGCTTTGAAAAATTCAGGCACATTGCTTTCGTCAAAGATGGGCACTAATTTTAGAGCAGCCCCAATATTAAAGCTATCTTGGTGAAAATTACTATGGGGTACTAATCTGGTTGGACCCACCCTGGATCCTAGCAAGGTCCAATTTTACCTTAGCCATCTCCAACTCATGCTTCCTGGCTCGTTCATTTTCCTCATGTTCCAGTTTCAACAACTCAATACGTTTACATATTAATTTATATTCTCCCTCCTCCTGGCTCATGCCTGAATGAGATGGCTCAACCTATTCACCACTGTATCACTAGCAAGAAAGGGGTTAGTAGATTTGTTTGGCTCAACAAGAAAATTGGCTGGGACCTGATAAGTAAGCTGTACAGGAGGAGGATCCTCAATCAGGGACAACCTGGATTTATATAACTTCTACTTCAGAAGCACTATCCGTGTCCAAATCACTTTCCAATACTGGAAACTAAATCTTCCCCTTCAGCCAAACCTTGGGCTACCTTTGCCTCCACTAGTTCCAACAAATGAGCCTGTATCCGTGGACTTAAAAGTAACACCTAACCACCGGGCACACTGCATTAGATAATTTTTATTAAGGATGTGCAAATACTTAATGCAATCCGCTGATCCCAAAAATTCACCAGGATTGAAAAGCAATGTCCTCCATGACTATGGACAAAATAAGGAGGGGAGGAAAATATTAAATATATATATGACAAAACTAAAATAAATACTATTAAATTAACCTAGTGCTGCCCCACAAACACAAACACTGCGTGCACCTGCGTACGATCCTGTCACGGTCGCCAATCTGTTACGACCCCTAGGAGGCCGTTCTGCAGAATCTTTTAAAGATGTTATTTAGGGATCGTAGGCAGTAGTAATGCAACACAATGAATGGGAATGTGGTAAACAACAACCAAGAAAACTAACAATATTTATTATAAAACAAAATGACAATTTGTCCAAAATTGCATTTTTCCTAACTATACAAACCTGAGTCCTTTTACAATAGGAAGATACTAGCGGCATGCTGGAATAGGTCGTAAGCTTTCGAACAAGGGGTTCGGTAGTTAACTGCTTGTCCGACAGGCGCGCGCGCGCGACTGGGAGGTAAAACAAATCACTTTTGCTTTGGTCGGCAAGCAAAAAAAAACTGCAGAGTGAGGGGTGCATGAGGTGGGGCTAATGTGTAAAAGGACCTCAGGTTTGTATAGTTAGGAAAAAATGCAATTTTGGACAAATTGTCATTTGTTCCGACACGGCATACAAACCTTCGGTCCTTTTACAATAGGAAGACTCACTTCTTGTGGGTGGAATCTGAGTCTTTTTGTGAACAGACTGGTGTTCGCCCTACCTTGGAAGCCTCCCTGGTCGTAAGAGCGAGGGAGGGATCCAAGCCTCTGTCCGATTGATCGGGGTGTGCACCGCAGGATCAATGGTCAGACCTCTGGACCGAGTACTAAGAGAGGGGCATGCGCATCTCTTAGTACCAGCAATGCAAGAAACTTGTTCCTGTACAGGAGCAAATATAAAGTCATGGGTTTGACTCTTGTAGGCATCCACTTCCCCCCCTTGCAGAAGGAAGTGGTGGATATTCTGCTCCTATCCCTATGAAAGGGATAGGATGGGGCTCTGTCATATAGCTCACCTGCATCTCGTCCTCATCCAGCGTAGTGACGACCATGGCCCTCTGCCCACAGGTAGAGGGAAGGAAAAGAAAGATGGGAAGAGAGACCAGTCACTCACTCACTCACACATCCATCCACACAGTCACAGGGAGGATCGATGCTGTTCAGCCTGCGAGGGTCTGGGTTAGCTACACAACTTGTTGAGCAGCCACCACGGGTCCCAAGGAAAACGTATCCAAGGACCTGTGGGCAATATCCCTAAGGTAGAGGACGTAAAGGTAGTCTGGTTAGACCAGACCCCCTGCCTTCAGGACCTGCGCCACGGAGAAGTTCTTGCGAAACGCCAACGAGGGGCCAATACTTCTGACTTCGTGAGCTCTCGGACGGGACGTACGGATGTCGTCACTACCATCAGCCTCATACGCCCTCCTGATGACCTCACGCAGCCAGAATGAAAGAGTGTTCTTGGATACTTCTTTCTTGGTGACCCCGGTGCTAACGAAGAGGCGTCGACACTCAGGCCTGAGGTGTCGAGTTCTCTTCAGATAGCGCCGTAGCGCCCTCACAGGACAAAGCAGCATCTCATCCGCATCATTATCGGTGAAGTCCAATAGGGAGGGAATCGTGAATGACTCGAACCTGTCATCAGGACTGACGGTTTCTGAGTCTTCGCAACGAAGTTCGGGACGAAATCGAGCGTCACGGATCCCCATCCCCTGGAGTGTCGTACATCATAGGAAAGACCATGAAGTTCCCCTACTCTCTTCGCCGATGCCAGGGCCAGCAAGAAGAGGGTCTTGAGGGTCAGATCCCTGTCTGACGACTCTCGGAGTGGCTCGAACGGTGTTCGAGTCAGACTCCTAAGGACGAGCGTCACGTCCCACGCAGGGGGCCTGAGTTCCCCTGGTGGGCAAGACCTCTCGAAGCTCCTCATCAGCAAGGAGATCTCGAACGAGTTCGAGATGTCCAACCCCTCAGTTTCAGGACGAGCGCCAAGGCGGCTCTGTATCCTTTAACTGTGGGGACTGAGAGGAGCTTCTCCTCGCGAGAAAAAACGAGGAAATCCGCTACCTGCTGAAGAGTGGCTCTGAGAGGAGATAGACCCCGTCTACGACACCAACCACAGAAGACGGCCCACTTCCCCTGGTACACAGCTGCAGAGGACTGACGGACGTTTCCAGCCATCTCTGTTGCTGCGCTACGAGAAAAGCCTCTCGTTCCGCCAAGAGATGGTGGATAACAGCCAGCCGTGAAGACGTAGGGGACTGGACTGCTCGGTGGTACCGCTCGACGTGTGGCTGGGCGATGAAGGTTGTGCCAAGGGGGAATCTCTCTCGGTTCTCCTGCGAGAAGAGCCAGCAGGTCCGGATACCAAATGGCCTGTGGCCATTTGGGAGCCCACCAGGATCATCCTGGAGATTCGGGGTGACCAGCGCTCGACTGATCACCTTGCGAATCAGGCTGAACGGGGGAAAGGTCATAGGCGAAGAGGTTTGTCCCACGGGTGTTGAAGAGCTTCCCTCTGCAGCTGCCCCTGGGTCCGGCACGGCCCGAGAAGAACACCTGGAGCTTCCGTTGTGCCGGTGGCGAACGATCCACGACTGTCGCCCCACGGTCGAAGGACCTTTCCGCCACGTCCCCTGGTGTAGAGACCATTCGGTCCCTATCACTGATCCCGACGCTGAGCGTGTCTGCTACTACATTCCTCTTCCCTGGAATGTAGCGTGCCGACAGCTCTATGAGTGTGCCTGAGCCCACTCGTGCACCTGCCGAGTCAACTGGGTACAACGGGAGAGACACTAGGCCCCCTGTTTGTTGACGTAAAGCCACCACCGTGGTGTTGTCGCACATCAACACCACTGAGTGTCCCATCAAGCGGTCCTGAAAACTCTGGAGAGCGAGGAACGCTGCCTTGAGTTCCGAACATTGATGTGAGGTGCTTGTCGTTCTCGTCCCACACTCCTGAAGTCAGCACTCCTCCAGGTGTGCGCCCCATCCCTCGGTCGATGCGTCTGAGAACAATCTGCATGTCCGGGGGGGGGATGCGCAGTGGCAAACTCCTCCTTTTTAAGAGGTTCCTGTCGTCGAGCCACCAGGCTAGGTCCTGCCTCAACCCCTCCTGTGTCAGTGACACTGGAAAGCTTGGGGGATCCGTCGCCTGTGACCAACTCTCCTTAGTCTCCCACTGAAGAGACCGCAGGTGAAGACGCCCGTGAGGGACTAACTTCTCAGTGACGACAGGTGTCCGATCACGACTTGCCATCGCTGAGCTACCCTGTTCCTGCCGAAGACAGGAACTGGTTTGGCTGCCTCCCGTGAATCTGCTGATCCGCGAGTCTGCGGGGAAGACTCGCCCTGCTACCGTTGTCGATCAGCATACCCAGGTACTTCATCCTCTGCTTGGGCTCGAGATCGGACTTCTCGAAGTTCACAAACATCCCCAGATCGCGACAGAACTCGAGCAGTCGATCCCTGTCCTGTAGCACTGCGAGCGGGAGCTCGCCAGGACTAACCAATCGTCGAGATACCTCATCAGACGTCCGTGCGAATGGGCCCAAGCAGACACCAGAGTGAACACTCGCGTGAACACCTGTGGGGCGGTTGAGAGACCGAAGCACAGTGCCCTGAAACTGGTACACCGTCCCGTCGAGATGAAGCGGAGGGTACTTCTGGAGACTGATGAATGGGTATTTGAAATACGCATCCTTCAAGTCCACTGAAAAGCATGAAAATCGTTCTCCCTGAATGGAGAGTCGAGCACTGAGCGTGCCGTCTCCATCGTGAACCGGGTTTCCTGGCGAACAAACCGGTTCAGGGGAGAGAGATCTATCACCGGGGCCGCCAGCCTCCCGTAGACTTTTCCACCAGAAGAGTCGACTGTAAAAGCCCGGTGACTGATCCGTGACGATCTCTACAGCTCTCTTGCTCAGCATGGTCTTGATCTCCTGTCTGAGTGCTACGTCCTTCGGTGACCCGGGGACGTACGACTGCCGTTGGACCGGGTTGGAGGTGAGGGGTGGCCGAGATTCGAAGGGTAATAGATATCCCTCCCGAAGGACATCTACAATCCAGGTCTCGGCGCCCGTAGCGCTGCCAGTTGCCCAATGGCTGGCCAGCACCCCCTCGACTTCCGGCAGCAGGTGAGGGGGGAACGCCGTCCCTAGCGTTTCCCCCCTTTCTTCGACTTCTTCCCAGAGCCTCCACGGGATGAGGGGGCTGGGAGGCAGGGCTGGTTACGGCCCCCCTTGCCAGAAGTCGAAGAAGACAGAGTCATTCCTCGGGGCTTCGAACGCTGCAGCAACCGTCTTAGCAGCCGAGGAAGCGCTAGCCCGATGCTCTTAGACTTGGCCGCAGTCCGAGGCTGCCCCAGAAGCCTTCGAGACTGCCTGGTAAACCAGCGGTCACTGTCCCTCAGTTGCGCCGTCTGTCCACCGCAGCGTCCCCTCCACCATCTCTCCTGGGAAGAGAGACGTGGAACTCCGTAAAAGGTCCGTTTCGAAGTCCCAATTGCCGCTTCACGCCCCGGCCGCCCTGGACACCGAGTAAGGACAGCTCCCTTCGTCGGAGAACCAGGTTGGCCCACAGGTTCACCGTCTGGTGGGCAAGGAAAGAGATGGCTCTTCCCCCAGACTGGCAAAGTCTCCTGAAGGCCGAGTCATCTTCGGGAGAAATTCCCCCAGAGTTGGCTGCGACCTTAGATACTGTGAGGGACCACAGATCTATCTAGCCAGAGACGGCCTGGAAAGCTGCCATGGCGGTAGATTCCAGGCCTAGTGCCTCTTGCTGCGAGAACCACAGGTTCTCGGACAGGAGCTGTTGCAGAGACACACCCGGAGTCAGCCTCGCTAAACTCCGGGTTCACCTGTTTGGGCGGCATCGGATCTTCAGATGGCACGTAAAACCGCCGATGTCGTAGCAGAGGAGGTGGAAGTAGCTTGCTAGACCTGCCAGACTTCAGTGAACCGTCCTGTCCAGAGACAAGCATTCAACTTGGTCCAGCACTGAGTCAGCCAGCTCTGACCGCGGCAAACCCCACCGTCGGTCTGGGTTCCCTCTTACGTCCCCAGAACGACTCGAGCCGCCGGGACGTTGGGCTCGGATGGTGGAGCGGCGATCCTTCCCCGAGGTCGTTGTGCTGACGAATCAGCGCAATAACCTCGGCAAAGTTCCTCTGGATCTCAGGAGTGACTGCATCCTGTGGAGTCGGACCGTCCAGTCCCTCAAACAGGAGCACCTCCCGAGACCCTCCTCCCTCAAGGAGAGGAGCAGCGACAGCCCCCTCTCGGTCTCCTCCAACCACCTGTGCGTAAGACCTGGCTGGTCCGAGAACCGAGCCTGGTACGTACGACGACGTGGCGGATCCTGAAGGGCGCACCCTTCACGATCACTCCTCACTACCTCGCCCCTCCCGGTGTAACCCGAGGAGGTTGAAGGTATGGGAGAGGCAGACCTGACGCTCTCTCCTCGCTCACTGGCAGAACCAGCGGGCTTGGAGGACTGCAGGCGATCGTCAACCCGCGGTGGCGATCGAGCTGCAGACCTAGTCGAGCCGTCTCGCTGTGGAGAAACGGCTGGACCGAGAACAGCGGCCCCGGTCTCGTGTGTCAGAGGAGCTGGTGCTGGTTACCGTACCCACCCGATCGCTCCCTGTAAGAGCGACGGTCAGGCGACCGGCGAGCTCCACTGTCACGGTGAGACCGGTGCGTGTCCTCACGGTGCGTCAGTTCGCTGGTACCAGCCATGGCTGGTGCCGGCGAACGGGGGGACCTCTTCCCAGCCTCAGCCCGTGGCCGGTCATGGACCGTCACGTCCGCCCGGGTAGCCAGCTGCTCGCCGCGAGAGCGAGAGCTGGTCTGGTGAGAGTCGCGTGAGCGGCTGTCACCAGTCTTCCGCTCCGTGCCGTGGACCTGACGCTGAGCGGACTCAGAGGTCTGGTTCCTGGCTGCACGGTCGCTGGTAGGCGACCGTACACTCGGTACCTCTCGCGAACGAGCGGCCGAGCCGGATCCTGCTGCTGTGGCCGAACCACTGACAGCAGGTGAGGAAGTGCCGGTGTTAGCCGGCACCCCTCTGGTCCCCGTAGTCTTCTTCCTTGCGGGGAGAAGAGACGGGTCCTGCTCCCGAAGGAGCAGGGCGACCAGCGGAAGAACCCCCCGTCTCACCAGAGCGAGACGGGCCCTTAGAAGCTCCCGAAGGAGACTTCTTAGGGGGGGGGGGAGGCGACCTTCTTCTTCTTAGGCGGGGAAGCCCTAGAAGAAGAAGGGGTAAGAGGCGGCAGACGACGACGACGAAGAAGACGATGAAGACGACGACGACACCTTCCTCCTCTTCTTCTTCTTCTTCGTCAACCTCCTCAGGACCGACGTCAGGTCTGTCATCCAGGACGGAGCCGGGGCTGCTGTTGCCGAAGCAACAGGGCCCGGACGTACCTGTCCGAACAGACCAGCATCGGGAGCAGCGGCGCCAGGAACGGGAACAACATCAGCAGGTGCGAGCATCACAGGAACGGCAGCGGACACGGCAGGATCAGGAACAGGAACAGCAGCGGTGGTCACGGCAGGTACGGCAGATACAGCTGGTCGAACCAACGGCACAGACGTCATCGGTACCGTGGGAGGTCCAGGGGCGAGCTCTTCGGGCACATGAAGTCCGGTCGCGGCAGCACGGCAAACCCAGGTGGCGGCATCACACTCCCCCGAGTTACGGCGACTGGCCCCTGCACCGATGTTGTGGGTGTCACAGAGACCGCGTGCTGGGTGTACACCAGGTGAGGAGGTGACGCGTAGCCAGGTGTTGTCAGGGTCGTGGTGGTGGTTGTAACCGTAGCATGCGTAACCGCCACGGAGCCAGCGAGATGATAGAGCAGCCCCTGGACACTCGGCACGCCCTGCAGTCCCAACGATGCCCACACCTGTCCGAGGTCATCCTTCACGGCAACCGCACCTGAGGAGGCAAAAGTCGGGTGATTAGGAGGATCCTCTACCCGCTCGCGCGAAGACGAGCGGATAGAGGACCCAGAGTACAACTCTACGTCGGGGTATCTAGCGCCCTCCTCCACACTCGACACATCGGGAGAGGAGAAGGACCTAGACACCGCCCCCGAAGGGAAGGCGCGAGACGTGGAAGTTGAGCGGGCGGCAGGAAAGAAGACGAAGTGTCCGTCACCAAAGGAGTCGCGGGAGAGCTTTCCGACGACTCCTTTGGAGGCCTTCGCTTCTTCCTGCCCTCATACAATGTCCACTGCGCCTCCGACCAGTCATTACAAACATCACAGGGCTCGGCCCGGGTGCATTCGCGCCCCCGGCACCGAGCACACAACACATGAGGGTCAATCTCGGGGAATGATCTGAACTTCCCGCATTTGCGCCCTTCGGTACCCGGGCAAAGTCTCCTTGGGGTAGCGAGGCGTGGAGATTCCATCATTATTAAATTGCAGCGTAATAATATGATAAGAGAGAATACTGTACTTACAAGCTCTTTCATACACAATTACAAACAAACTAGAAAGCAAACGACGAGCAGCGGGCAGAGAGCGAACACACACGTCCATCCACTGTGAGGCCGAAAGCAAAAGTGGTTTGTTACCTCCCAGTCGCGCGCGCGCGCCTGTCGGACAAGCAGTTAACTACCGAACCCCTTGTTCGAAAGCTTACGACCTATCCAGCTGCCGCTAGTATCTTCCTATTGTAAAAGGACCGAAGGTTTGTATGCCGTGTCGGAACAAACTTAATACTAAATCAACCTTGTGCAAGTACAAATGAACCCAGTATCCAGAGAGCTATATGGCAATTATATGCCCAGAAGACAGATTAACATGTCTTCAACACAAGGTTTCCCTAAAACTAAAAAGCTAAACCCTAAACCAGTAATATTAAATAGAAAACACTGTAATTAGCAAATAAACAGCTCTAATAGAGCGGGCCCAAAATGAATACACTAGCCTAAAAACTAAAGAAAGCTAGAAAGAAGTAATAAGAGTTCAATAAAAGTGAAAACCTTAAAATTACCTACCTAATTAATAAATCTAAATTTACGCACAACCACAAATCAATCATAAACAAGGTATACCATCAAAAATTATAACAATATATCAATATGAGTAAGGATATATATAGATCCTATACGCTTATGTTAAGGAATAACCAATTTACTCATTCCTTTGGAGGAGGTGTCCACGGAGTCGCTGGGGACCACCAGTCTGCTACATTAAGGGAGCTACTGAACACTAGGTCCGACCGATAAGCAGCAGACGTTTCCCGAAGGAAAATACAAAAAAGGTCGACACCTTACTAGCGTTAGCCTCCCTACGTAACTCCTCACGAGCCTCGACAGCCCAGACGTGCAGAGCAACACCAAGACCCTCAGTACACCGGGGCACGGCAGAAGCCTCTCCTACAGAGCTGGGATCCAGCGCCAGCCCTGTCTACCCGGGGACTCCTCCGACGGGGGAAAAAGCAAGGGGGGCAGGTCGCAAGTGACACAAGTCCTTGCGAGGCAGAGATATAAGCCGTGATCAGTAAATCCGCCGCAGGTGGCTCTTCATACACCGGCGGGTCAAAACGAGGAATATTATGAAGTAAATCCTCCAACAAAAAATATTCCAAGGTGGCTGCTGCACTAGTCCTTCTGGGATGACGATACGGCCCGAACTGTTCTGGGAAGGCGACATACTTTTCCAGCGCAACACTCGCACCGTCACTCACTCCAATGAAAGTAAACAATAACAAAGCGTTAATAGGGTGGTTTGATAACTATCTACTAGAGGAAGAAGCAACAGCATCACTATCACAATATTCAAAGTAATGCACAACGAACTAGTACCTTAATACTTAACATAAAAATAAAGAAAATATTACACTCGTCCAAGGTTGATCTGAAATAAAAAAAATTATTTACACTTACATGACAGCTATGTTAATATATAATATTAAAATTATACTACAATATTTAAAAATATGAGGATAATAAGATAAATGGCTTTCTCATACCATCTCAAACTTGACAAAAACCAGAATCTCTGCTTTTTTGTTGCTTCTTCCTTCCATCTCAAGCGACGCATTGAACGAACTGCAAAACTCAGTTGATAAATATGATCATTTCTTCACTAAAGTCATAATAATTATAAGAAGACTTGATTGATCTAAAAGGCGGAATCCTCATTAGCTTAAAGCAGAGTTTTACTCTAATCCTGGAGTCGCTCAAGTGAGAGTACTGGAAGATAGGCCTAAGTGGTGAAGGACTTCCTATGAAGGAGACACCATTATTGAGCAATGAAGGATCGTAGCAGGGAAGGATTGATGTAATGCAGGAGAGAGAGAGAGAGAGAGAGAGAGAGAGAGAGAGAGAGAGAGAGAGAGAGAGAGAGAGAGAGAGAGAGAGAGGATGGAAATGATAAATGGTTCAGGAGCGGACGAACAATAGAGTAGAAGGAAAGAGAATGATTAGAATTGTGCAACATTTCCTCTTTGGATCTTTCCTCCAAAGGAAGAAAAGCAAAGGCGACATTAAATAGCGAATGAAGAGGAAGTAAACAAAATCTCTTTATTAAGCAGACATTAATCATCAAACTCCACATTTATCGGGGTAAATTTGTAACTCAACAGAAAGACATTTCATAACCACCTCACACTTGGGTTGATTAAGAATTAGTTATGGCTGGAGTATACCAACCAAAACCATTCTAAAGAATAAACAGAAAAAGTTAATTTCATAATAACAACCAAAAATAATAACTAAACCAACCCAGCAGTATTGCCATATCCGCATAGCAAAATTATGCTGGTTATGAAAAAATTAAGCTACATTGAGCAATTTTATTCCGAAAGAAATCTTAACTTTGCTAACTTTATGCAAAAAGAAACTATATATATATATATATATATATATATATATATATATATATATATATATATATATATATATAATATATATATAGTATATATCAGTGCGAGGGTGGACCAGGGAAACCAATTAATTCCAACATATTGCTTTATTTCCGACGTTTCGTGATAATTTCTTTATTACATCTTCAGGGATGTGTTGAATAATGAATAAATTACTAAAAAATGTTACTGTAAAAACTTAAAATTTCATAAGAAAATTAAAATTCAATACATTAAAATTTCATAAGAAAATTAAAATTCAATACATTAAAATTTCATAAGAAAATTAAAATTCAATACATTAAAATTTCATAAGAAAATTAAAATTCAACACATTACAGCTAAAAAAAAACAGAAAAAAACACACACACACAAAAGAACCAAAGGCCGCTGACCAACCTTATGTGGAGAGAACAAAAGACAGAATGTTTACAAAGACAGTTAACTTAGGTAAAGTTGAGTAGAGGAGGTTTGGGTATTTAACTGTGTAACTCAGGGACATATGTCGGATCCACGAGGAGGTTACTGAGGGTCAGAATTGACTCCCATCAGGGAATTAGCTTTCATATTGGTTGTAGGCTCTCCAACCCAGAACATTCTGTTATCAAAGCTCATTCCAAAATCTGTAAAACTTACATCGAAAGAAGTGATTTTAGTATAATAGGTCAAACAGCTAATCCTCACGAATTGCCTACACTTGTGTCATTGTTTATTAAACAACTTGTCCCACAGTTAAATACCAAACCTCCTCTACTCAACTTTACCTAAGTTAACTGTCTTTGTAAGCATTCTGTCTTTTGTTCTCTCCACATAAGGTTGGTCAGCGGCCTTTGGTTCTTTTGTGTGTGTGTGTTTTTTTCTGTTTTTTTAGCTGTAATGTGTTGAATTTTAATTTTCTTATGAAATTTTAAGTTTTTGTTTACCGTCTCTTTTTTTAGTAATTTTATTCATCATTCAACAGATCCTGAACGATGTAATAAAGAAATTATTACGAAACGTCGAAAATAAAGCAATATGTTGGAATTAACTGGTTTCCCTGGTCCACCCTCGCACTGATGTGTCTTGCTGGCCGTCGCCTAGGCCCGTTTTTTGATATATATATATATATATATATATATATATATATATATATATATATATATATATATAGTATATGTATATATATATATATATATATATATATATATATATATATACATATATATATATATTATAATCCTGTAAGATATTATAGATATAAGTGCTTCATTCACTTACTATGAAACGTACAGAGCTTAAATCCACTGTACACATAATTGTATATTTATAAAATATACATGGGTGTAAGGAAATACAACTTTAATTAATATTGTAGTCGTATGTTTATAAAATAATATGACTGGGGAAACATAATTAATGCTCTTCTAAAATAAATTAATGCTTGGAAAATTACTGTAGCCTATACACTTAAACATATCCCAATTCAGAGACAATATATATTAAAAATAAGTATAGTATATTTTCCGAATATTATATCTAATAATATATATGAGATCTATATTTCGAAATGAAAAAAAAAAAAAATCTCAAAATCAGCAGCTCACATTGTTTCAGAACTGTGCTAGGATCATGCTAAATAGATGTGTTTGTTTGTATGGTGTTTTTACGTTGCATGGAACCAGTGGTTATTCAGCAACGGGACCAACGGCTTTACATGACTTCCGAACCATGTCGAGAGTGAACTTCTATCACCAGAAATACACATCTTTCACTCCTCAATGGAATGGCCGGGAATCGAAGGCGACGTGTATGCTAGAGATCCGAAATTTGCTCAAATTATATTATATCTGGCAACAATGGAATGAGGTGAATAGTGGGACTGTAGGAGTCTAGGAGAACCGAGTAGTTAGTTTAGTACATTAAATGTCTTTGTTATGGTTAAAATTCTAACTAAAAATAATTATGGAAGACAGCAAAGCACTCAATAAACGAAAGCGTCGGACGTGAGGTGAACACCGAGACCCGACCATTATTCATAATCTATATGAAAATGTTTTTAATACTCTATGTAATTAAACTTTCATAGCTTATATATATATATATATATATATATATATATATATATATATATATATATATATGTATGTAAATCATATTTACTGGACACTTTAATATTTCAAATTAAAAATATACCACGACATATTGTTAAAAATATCAAGAATGACAAACGTTTCAGATTAGTGCGCTATTCAACTTTGTCCTGTTTCACTGACACCTAAATTCTTTCATAGGATAAAGATTTGTCCCGAATTGGAAAAACAAATCCGTCTGGAGATTTACAGAATATAATAATCATATTTATTGTACGGAACAATAAATAAATAAAACAATCAGTACTTAGGGAAGAGAGAGAGAGAGAGAGAGAGAGAGAGAGAGAGAGGCTGGAAATGGTTCATGAGCGGATGAACACTGTAATAGAAAGAAGGAGAATGATCAGAATCGTGCACAGAAAGAAATAGAGGCAGCATCTTCATACCGTCATCTTGAAGCTCTCTTGGGATCTTTTCCTCGAAACGGAGAACAGCAAAAGTGACAATAAATAGCGAATGAAGGTGAAGTAAACAAGGTTACTTTAATCTTACATCAAAGATTATGCTTCATTATCGTAATGAACTGGGCACGTTTCAACATGGCGGCAATATTTTCTCTCATTGAAAATCATTGGGTTACAAGTATTCATGAGTTTCTATGGTTAAAATTAATTATAACCAAAAATAATATAAACCATATATGCAAGACAGATTTTCAGTTAGAATAAGTATTTATTATAGCAACATAATGTAAAAAAAAAAAAAAAAAATAGGCCTATTTGCGTCTATTCATGATTATGCCCCATGTATGTAATTCGTTTGTAAAATGAGAACAAATGATTATTCTATTTTCTGACAAAGCAAAATCAAACACTATTGGACTCTGTATGCTTTAGCATTGCTTTACATCTCAGGAGAAGTTCGCTTTGGAAATGGAAATTTAGACAAAGAAATAGCTACACTGAAGGCCCGTTTACACGGGAATAGTTTACTGGCGTCAGCAAACTATCCCAGTGCAAAGGCAAAGTTAGTAAACTGTCCTGGAGAGTTTACTGTCCAGGATAGTGGCAAGCAGAGTTGAAATCTCGATCGGCTACTTTACTGGCCACTATCCGGACACTTGAGCTACTGGCGCCAGTAACTATCCCCGTGCAAAAGCAAACTTTCCCAGTTGTCACTTGCCTTCAGAAGGATCATCATGTCAGAGAAGTGGAATACCGAAGATATAATGAAGTTTTTGGATAAATACGAGGAATTTGAATGTTTGTGGAACATTAGACATAACGATTACAAGAATCGTAATAAGCGGGATGTAGCTCTTCAAGAAATAAGAGATGCTCTGATTGAATTGGAAGTCAACATTTTCTCGCCCACATTTTGGGCTTCTTCCTTTTCTTTTTGATGAGCAACTGTACTTCTCTAGCGAGAATGAAATAAGCAGCATCAATTGTTTCATCTATGTCAGAAGGCATCTTGCTCGCTACTGGCGGTAACTTCTACCCAAAACACTGTTCTCGTGCAAACGCTTACTATCCTGCAAAGTTTACTTACCGCTAGTTACTGGCGCTAGTGAACTATCCCGTGTAAACGGGCCTTAATGAAACACAGGAAGACACTAAACTAAGGATTTGCATCCATTGTAACAGGTCATAAGAGAGTCAGTCTTTAAACAAAAACAAATCAGTATCGACCCATTCAATGAAACAGAAAAAAATATTAGGCCTATATGTGTCAACTTCGAAACGAAAGTAAACGATACTAAAAACTTAATTAGCTTCCTACGGAACTCTTCCTTCAGTCATAAACTATTCAATAAACATTATGAAAGTCCTACGGTCCAAATTTAAGCTCTTAAATTCAATGGGAGTATTTATGAGTTTTTTTTTCTGTATGATATCAGAAGTCAATTACAGCCAGAGCATCTTGTGTTGACGCAGATGTTGCTACGGAGGACTGAGGGAAAAGCCTGAATCGTTAGTGGCGAAGATTTGGATCGTGCAGGCATAACTGAACCTTAGTGATATTGATTATAAACAGACATTGAAGGGGTAGTACACTCACAGTATATATCTATTCTACGTATTATAATACTTCAGCTGCTAATGAGCATGTTACGATTAATATTGGTTGTAACCAAAAATAGAAGTTTAAAGATTGAATTGACACTGATCCGAGCAATTCAAGCACTACACATCTATATCCGTCCATTATTTATCATTCATTTGAAAATTGTACAAGAATCTATGTAATTATTGTAGTTTTCATTGCTAATATATGAAAATTATCTATATTTCTTTGTTACTTTAATATTTTCAAATAAAATTGTACTACAAAATCGTTCTTAAAAATATGAAGATAATAAGATAAATGGCTCTCTTGTACCATCTCAAAATTGGCATAAACGAGAACCTCGGCTTTCGTTGTCTTCCATCTCAAGGGACGCACTGAACGAACTCCAAAACTTTATTGATAAATATGATCATTTCCTCACAAAACTCATAATAATTAATTGTAATAAGACTTTATTGATCTAAAAGGCGGAATCCTCTGTAGCCTAAAGCAGAGTTCTGCTGTAATTCTGGAGTGGCTCCAGATAGGCCTAAGAAGTGAAGATAGGCCTAAGAAGTGAAGGACTTCCTAGGAAGGAGACGCCATTATTGAGCTATGAAGGATCGTAGCTGGGAAGGATTATTGATGTAATGCAGGAGAGAGAGAGAGAGAGAGAGAGGGAGAGAGAGAGAGAGAGAGAGAGAGAGGGAGAGAGAGAGAGAGAGAGAGAGCCTAAGAAGTGAAGGACTTCCTAGGAAGGAGACGCCATTATTGAGCTATGAAGGATCGTAGCTGGGAAGGATTATTGATGTAATGCAGGAGAGAGAGAGAGGGAGAGAGAGAGAGAGAGAGAGAGCCTAAGAAGTGAAGGACTTCCTAGGAAGGAGACGCCATTATTGAGCTATGAAGGATCGTAGCTGGGAAGGATTATTGATGTAATGCAGGAGAGAGAGAGAGAGAGAGAGGAGAGAGAGAGAGAGAGAGAGAGAGAGAGAGAGCCTGCAATATCCATAAACAGCAGCATCTTATTGTTACTTGAGTGTATGTTATCATTTCGACAAATTTTGTAAAGAGAAGAAAACAGGAAAAAGGTTATGGAAGTCTCACTTGATTCCTTCTATGTTCGTCGAGACAACAGACGAACGTCACCTGTGACTCAAGATCCAAGTCGAGTCGTCTTTTCCTTGTCTTGTTTGTCTCACTGTCCGTTTGGATGTCTTTTGCCTGTCTCTCTCCTTCACCCCGTTCATTAAATTGTAAGTTTACGGCAACGTGAGAAGTCCCTGAATATTATAATAATTAATACTCTAGCATTCTTTTTCCGGTTCGTTCTGATTTTATGCTAAAAAAACTCACCATCGGAACAGACATAACTACCCCAGGAAAAAGAGTAGTTTGACAATGTCATGCTATTACAGGTTTGAAAACTTGAAGAAGTACTGTGAGCAAAGTCATTTTATAAAGATTGGTTTTAGATTAGTACCATATTCGACTAAATTAATACACAAATCTAGTTGTAGAGACATTCATTACTAAAATTGATTTAATTTCTCACATTCATAGTCTATAAAGCTGTTCAGTGCTGACTGTTTGCAAGAAAAAGGTAATCGGTCTCTATGCGGCGACCGCAGTATCGGCGGTTTCCGTCCGCTATACCTGCGGTGCGGAGACCGCCTCGTGTGCGGAAAAAAAAAAAAAAAAAAAAAAGGAAAGAGGCCTCAGTAAGGGTTGAAGTTCTTCCTATAAAGAAACAATTAAGCAAAGAAAGATGGCAACTGAGAGAGAGAGAGAGAGAGAGAGACAGAGAAGAAGGTAAACAAGGTTACCTTAATCTTATATTAACGATGATGTTCCCTTGGACCTTATAGCAGCATTGAACTTTGCACATTTCATCATGTAGTTCATGAATTTCCTTTGGTTAACATCACTGTAACCAAAAATAACAGTACTAAACGAATTTCTACACATAAGAGGAAAACAGGATAATTACCGAGGTATACGCCGAGATGCAACCATTATTTATCATTCATATGAGACTTTTACAATGATTTATGTAAAAAAAGTAATTTTTATCGATGATATATTTTTATTATATATATTATTTTTGCTATGTTAATATATAATATTGAAATTATACTACAGTATTTCAAAATATGAGGATAATAAGATAAATGGCTTTCTCATACCATCTCAAACTTGACAAAAACCAGAATCTCGGCTTCTTTGTTGCTTCTTCCTTCCATCTCAAGCGACGCATTGAACGAACTGCAAAACTCAGTTGATAAATATGATCCTTTCTTCACTAAGGTCATGATAATTATAAGAAGACTTGATTAATCTAAAAGGCGGAATCCTCTTTAGCTGTAATTCTGGAGTGGCTCCAGTGAGATTGCTGGAAGATAGGCCTAAGTAGTGAAGGACTTCCTAGGAAGGAGACGCCATTATTGAGCTATGAAGGATTGTAGCAGGGAAGGATTGATGCAGGAGAGAGAGAGAGAGAGAGAGAGAGAGAGAGAGAGAGAGAGAGAGACGTGCGCCGCCGCTCCACACTAGATCAGACCAATATAACAGTGCAATATTACTCGAGTAAGGTTGATCAACAAACTTAAACCCTAACCGCAGCATGTAAGGGTCCCCAGGAAGGTTGAGGAGGCTTCAGGACTGTCTGTCTGTTTGTCTCTCCCTCACCCCGCCCCCGTCTCTCTCTCTCTCTCTCTTCTCTCTCTCTCTCTCTCTCTACTTGAGTGAACGACTTTCCAGTTAGCTCGTCAGACAGCCATCTGTGGCTTTCACGAAACTGGCTTATGCAAATGAGTTTCTCTCTCTCTCTCTCTCTCTCTCTCTCTCTCTCTCTCTCTCTCTCTCTCTCTCTCTCAGTAAGGGTGCTCTCTCACTGACTCTTCAGTTCCCTCAACTGCAAGATGAAATACCTCCGCAAAACGTAAAGCCATTCACTTTAGGGAACAGGCTTTTTCGGACCTTGGCTGATTCGGACCCTTATCCAGGCTTATCCGGACCTTCATATGATTAGCCGATTCGGAAATAATATGCAGTGGCGACTCCTGGCTATCATTCATAAGGGTGCTGTTAAATAAATTTTTTTTCACTTCCTTGATATATATAAATTATATATATATATATATATATATATATATATATATATATATAAATATATATATATATATATATATTATATATACATATATATATATATGTATATATATATATATATATATATATATATATATATTATATATATATATTTTTTATATATAATAAATGACGCCATTACTTATATACCGTGGCGACATCTCTTGGTAACTTCGTGCGAAAAAAACGGGTATAGGCATCTA
>NC_061105.1:14569713-14590808 GCF_015104395.2 Macrobrachium nipponense | reverse complement strand
AGTATCGTTTACTTTCATTTCAAAGTTGACACATATAGGCCTAATATTTTTTGTTTCATTGAATGGGTCAATACTGATTTGTTTTCGTTTAAAGACTGACTCTCTTATGAGGTGTTACAATGGATGCAAATCCTTAGTTTAGTGTCTGCCTGTGTTCCGTTAGTGTTTGCTGATTAGTCTAATTTCATTTCAAAGCGAACTTCTGTGAGACGTACGCAATGCAAAAACATACATAGTCCAATAGTGTTTGATTTTGCTCCGTCAGAAAATAGAATCGTCATTTGTTCTCATTTTAAAAATGAATGACGTACATGGTGCATGATCATGAATAGACGCAAATAAGCCTATTTTTGTTTTACAATATGTTGTCAAAATAAATACTTATTCTCACTGAAAATCTGCCTTGGATATATGGTTTATATTATTTTTGGTCATTACTAATTTTAACCATAGAAACTTATGAATGCTTGTAACCCAATGATTTTCAATGAGAGAAAATATTGGCGCCATGTTGAAACGTGCCAAGTTCATTACGATAATGGAGCATAATCTTCGATGTAAGATTAAAGTAACTTTGTTTACTTCACCTTCATTCGCTATTTATTGTCACTTTTGCTGTTCTCCGCTTCGAGGAAAAGATCCCAAGAGAGCTTCAAGATAACGGTATGAAAATGCTGCATCTATATCTTTCTGTGCACGATTCTAATCATTCTCCTTTCTATTATACAGTGTTCATCCGCTACTAAACCATTCCAAGCCCCTCTCTCTCTCTCTCTCTCTCTCTCTCTCTCTCTCTCTCTCTCTCTCTCTCTCTCTCTCTCTCTCTCTCTCTCTGTCTGTCTCCCCTAAGTTCTGATTATTTTATATATTTATTGTTCCGTACAATAAATATATAAATCTCCAGACGGGTTTGTTTTTCCAATTCGGGACAAATCTTTATCGTATGAAAGAATTCAGGTGTCAGTGAAACAGGACAAAGTTGAATAGCGCACTAATCTGAAACGTTTGCCACTCTTAATATTTTTAACAATATGTCGTGGTGTATTTTTAATTTGAGATATTAAAGTGTCCAGTATATATATATATATATATATATATATATATATATATATATATATATATATATATATATATAAATATCAGCTATGAAAGTTTAATTACATAGAGTGTTAAAAACATTTTCATTCAGATTATGAATAATGGTCGCATCTCGGTGTTCACCTCGCGTCTGACACTTCCGAATATTGAATGCTACCTTCCTTAATTATTTTTGGTTAGAATTTAAACCATAACAAAGACATATTTAATGTACTAAACATAGGTCAGCTGTTAATAACACTTAAACGTTCTACTCGGTTCTCCCACAGTCCCACTATTCACCTCATTCCATTATTGCCAGATCTAGTATAATTTGAGCAAATTTTGGATCTCTAGCATACACATCTATTTAGCATGATCCTAGCACAGTTGGCGGAATTCTAGCAAAATAACATGGACTTTGACTGAAATTTGAGTGAAATTCAATACAAAAAGATATTAACTCAATTTTTTTTAATTTTCTTCCCCCTCATGTGATCCCCGTGAGTGAGTACCCGTACCCACGTGTTTTGGGCACAGGATCCATCAGTCTCGCAAACACATGACTATCAAAATTGACCAAGGCTTTGTTGACAATTCCAGTATCGAATGCAGATTGTGAAAGAATTTTTCGTGTGTGACACAAGAATTAGACAGAAGAATTAGGCTTAGTCATAGATCACTCACAAATGAGATAATAAGTGGATAGGCCATCAAGGGCAAAAGAGAAAGTTCAAATTATAACAACATCAAATGCGATGATCAAAGTTTTGAACAAAGACTTATATGAAGTTGAACACAAGTAATGTGAGCTGCTGATTTTGAGATTTTTTTTTTTTTTTTTTTCATTTAGAAATATCGAGAATCGACGGAAAGACTTTAGTTTCAGATTTTTTCACATGTATAAAAATTAGTTAAGTTTTATAGATCTCATATATATTATTAGATATAATATTCGGAAAATATACTATACTTATTTTTAATATATATTGTCTCTGAATTGGGATATGTTTAAGTGTATATGCTACAGTAATTTTCCAAGCATTAATTATGTTTCCCCAGTTATATTATATTATAAACATACGACTACAATATTAATTAAAGTTGTATTTCCTTATAAAAAGGTATATTTTATAAATATACACTTATATGTACAGTAGATTTAAGCTCTGTATGTTTCACAGTAAGTGAATGAAGCACTTATATCTATAATATCTTACAGGTTATTAATATATATATATAGATATATATATATATATATATATATAATATATATATATATATATATATATATGTGTGTGTGTGTGTGTGTGTGTGTGTGTGTGTGTGTGTGTATATAGTTTCTTTTTGCATAAAGTTAGCAAAGTTAAGATTTCTTACGGAATAAAATTGCTTAATGTAGTTTAATTTTTTCGTAACCAAGCATAATTTTGCTATGTGGATATGGCAACACTGCTGGGTTGGTTAATTATTATTTTTTATTGTTATTATGAAATTAACTTTTATTCTTTAGAATGGTTTTGGTTGGTATACTCCAGCCATAACTAATTCTTAATCAACCCAAGTGTGAGGTGGTTATGAAATGTCTTTCTCTTGAGTTACAAATTCATCCCGATAAATGTGGAGTTTGATGATTAATGTCTGCTTAATAAAGAGATTTTGTTTACTTCCTCTTCATTTGCTATTTAATGTCGCCTTTGCTTTTCTTCCTTTCGAGGAAAGATCCAAAGAGAAAATATTGCACAATTCTAATCTTTCTCTTTCCTTCTACTCTATTGTTCGTCCGCTTCTGAATCATTTACCATTTCCTTCCTATCTCTCTCTCTCTCTCTCTCTCTCTCTCTCTCTCTCTCTCTCTCCTGCATTACATCCCTCCTTCCCTGCTACGATCCTTCATTGGTCAATAATGGCGTCTCCTTAATAGGAAGTCCTTCACCACTTAGGCCTATCTTCCAGTACTCTAACTGGAGCCACTCCAGGATTACAGCAAAACTCTGCTTTAGGCTACAGAGGATTCCGCTTTTAGATCAATCAAGTCTTTTTATAATTATGATGACCTTAGTGAAGAAATTATCATATTTATCAACTGAGTTTTGCAGTTCGTTCAATGCGTCGCTTGAGATGGAAGGAAGAAGCAACAAAGAAGCCGAGATTCTGGTTTTTGTCAAGTTTGAGATGTTATGAGAAAGCCATTTATCTTATTATCCTCATATTTTGAAATATTGTAGTATAATTTCAATATTATATATTAACATAGCAAAGAAATATATATAATGAAAATATATCATCGATGAAAATTACTTTTTTTACATAAATCATTGTAAAAGCCTCATATGAATGATAAATAATGGTTGGATCTCGGCGTGTACAAGAGTAATTATTCGTTTGCTTCAGTCTTCGTGTTAGTACTGCTATTTTTGGTTACAGTTATGTTAACCATAGGAAATTCATGAACTAAATTAAATGAGTTGAGAAAGTGATAGCGCAATGTTGAAATGTGCAAAGTTCATTGCGGCTGTAAGGTCCAAGGGAACACCATCGTTAATATAAGATTAATGTAACCTTGTTTACCTTCCCCTTCATTCACTGTTGAATGTCACTTTTGCTGTTTTCCGATCCGAGGGAAAGATCCAGAGCTCGGAAATGAAAATATTGCATTCATTCCTTTCTATGCACAATTCTAGTCAGTCTCAGTCCTTCTACTGCATCGTTCAGTATCCGCTCCTGAACCATTTCCAGCCTCTCTCTCTCTCTCTCTCTCTCTCTCTCCCAGTTGCCATCTTTCTTTGCTTAATTGTTTCTTTATAGGAAGAACTTCAACCCTTACTGAGGCCCAGGGACGAGCAGAGAACTTTTTCAGGGCAGGTGCTCAAGTGAAAAAAAGGGCAAAAATATAGAAATGAATGAGGCTAAATATATACCGGCTCAATATCCTTTCAAATTTATTTAAACTAGCCATTAAAAATTCAAGAAAGAGATAAACATGACTGATATCATAGGTACCAGTGGACTAATGTTTTATATGAACATAAAATCTACAGTACTGACTACCTACTAGTAGAACAGATAAGCATAAACATCATTAATAACACGACATAAACATGATTCTCGAATGCTAAATGGTGAAAACAATTTAAAAAAAAAAACGAAAATGAGAAATGAACAGATTTTTTCACCATCCAGTTGGGTATTGTTGATTTAAAAATCGAAAACTAAATATCACGTGCAGCTCAAGAACTTAATTGGACACATTATGCAACAGATGAAATGAAACACAAGCTGTATGTGTCTCATTCAGTAGGTTAATGGCCACCTACAGTGAATCATACCGGTACCTGTACCGTTCGGCGTTCCTGTCCACATTACTATTTTCTTCTCCAAATCTATTAATTTACTCGACTCACTTGGTCCACTGTCTCTCTCCCTCTTTTTGTTATTACACTTTATATAGCTAAAAAAGGGGTCACAGCCTTAATGCAGCGGCAATACCAGTTAAAATAACTAGGAAAGCTTACCTGGCCTGTTGTCAGTCTAGCTCAGCTGAGTTTGCCTTGGCCTCAGTGTTACCAGACGAGACATATAGTCAGCTGATCTTGGGTGACCCAGTGTTGCCAAGATATAATACCCATTTCTACAAGCTCCTGTTTATTATTATTATTATATATATTTTTTTTTTCTTTCTTTATCACAGTCCTCCAATTCGACTGGGTGGCATTTATAGTGTGGGGTTCCGGGTTGCATCCTGCCTCCTTTAGGAGTCCATCACTCTTCTTACTATGTGAGCCGTTTCTAGGATCACACTCTTTTGCATGAGTCCTGGAGCTACTTCAGCCTCTATTTCTTCCAGATTCTTTTTCAGGGATCTTGGGATCGTGCCTACTGTTCCTATGATTATGGGTACGATTTCCACTGGCATATCCCATATCCTTCTTATTTCTATTTTCAGGACTTGATACTTATCCATTTTTTTCCTTTCTTTCTTTTCAACTCTGGAGTCCCATGGTATTGCGACATCAATGAGTGATACTTTCTTCTTGACTTTGTCAATCAACGTCACGTCTGGTCTATTTGCACGTATCACCCTATCTGTTCTGATACCATAGTCTCAGAGGATCTTTGCCTGATCGTTTTCTATCACTCCTTCAGGTTGGTGCTCGTACCACTTATTACTGCAAGGTAGCTGATGTCTCTTGCACAGGCTACAGTGGAGGGTTTTTGCTACTGAATCATGCCTCTTTTTGTACTGGTTCTGTGCAATTGCCGGACATTCGCTTGCTATGTGGTTTATGGTTTCATTTTTCGTATTGCACTTCCTACATATGGGAGAGATGTTATTTCCATCTATCGTTCTTTGGATATATCTGGTTCTTAGGGCTTGATCTTGTGCCGCTGTGATCATTCCATCAGTTTCCTTCTTGAGCTCTTCTCTCTGTAACCATTGCCATGTGTCATCGCTGGCCAGTTCTTTAGTCTGTCTCATGTATTGTCCGTGCATTGGTTTGTTGTGCCATTCCTCTGTTCTGTTTGTCATTCTCCTGTCTCTGTATATTTCTGGGTCTTCGTCTACTTTTATCAGTCCTTCTTCCTATGCACTCTTGAGCCACTGGTCTTCACTGGTTTTCAGATATTGCCCCAGTGCACTGTTCTCGATGTTGACGTATTCCTCCATGCTTAGTAGTCCTCTCCCTCCTTCCTTTCGTGTTATGTATAGTCTGTCCGTATTTGCTCTTTGGTGTAGTGCTTTGCGTATTGTCATGTGTTTCCTCGTTTTCTGGTCTATGTTGCGGAGTTCTGCCTTCGTCCATTCCACTATTCCTGCGCTGTATCTGATTACTGGCACTGCCCATGTGTTTTTGGCTTTTATCATATTTCAGGCGTTGAGTTTTGACTTGAGTATCGCTTTGAGTCTCTGCATATATTCTTTCCTGATCGTGTCCTTCATCTCTTGGTGTTTTATACCCCCTCCTTCCATTATTCCCAGGTATTTGTATCCCGTCTCATCTATGTGTTTGATGTTGCTCCCATCTGGTAGCTTTATCCCCTCAGTCCTTGTTACTTTGTCCTTTTGTATGTTGACTAAGGCGCATTTTTCTATTCCAAACTCCATCCTGATGTCCCCAGATACAATCCTTACAGTCTATTTCCTTGATGCTCTTACCATACAGCTTGATGTCGTCCATGAACATCAGATGGTTAATTCTGTTGCCTCTTTTCTTGAGTTGGTACCCAGCATCCATCTTCTGCAGTACTTTTGTCATGGGAATCATGGCTACTACGAAGAGTAGTGGGGACAGTGAGTCGCCCTGGGAGATCCCTCTCCTGATATTAACCTCTGCTAGTCTTATTCCAGAGCTTATAAGTATTGTATTCCAGTTGCACATTGTATTTTTGAGGAAGCTGATGGTGTTTTCATCTGCCCCATATATTTTCTGGCATTCTATTAGCCATGTGTGTGGTATCATGTCGAAGGCTTTCTTATAGTCTATCCATGCCATGCTTAGGTTGGTTTTCCTTCTCTTACTGTTCTTCATTACCATTTTGTCTATCAGGAGCTGGTCTTTTCTTTTGTGCTCCTACACTTCCTTCTGCAGCCTTTCTGTTGGTGGGGGATGGTGTTTGTATCCTCTAGGTAGTTGTATAGCCTTTCGCTGATGATACCTGTTAGTAACTTCCACATTATTGGTAGGCAGGTGATAGGCCTGTAGTTACTGGCTATATTTCCCTTACTCTTGTCTTTCTGGACTAAGGATGTTCTTCCTGTGGTCATCCATTTGGGCGCATGGTGATTTGTGATACAATGCTGGAGTTGTTCTGCTATTCTTGGGTGTAGGGCCTTGAAGTTTTGAGCCCGTATCCATGGACTTCATCGGGACCTTGGGCTTTACAGTTTGGCATTTTCTTTAATTGGTGTCTGACTGTGTCTGTCGTGATGTCAGTGAATCTTTGTTTTATTCTCCCTGTTTTTTCGGCCTTGACTTCCTGGAGCCATGTTGCATGTTTGTTGTGTGATACCGGATTGCTCCATATGTTTTCCCAGAGTCTCTTACTTGGCTCGGCTTCAGGAATTTCTTGGTGGTTGTCTTCCCCTCTTAGTTGGCTGTATAGTCTTTTCTGGTTGGTTCCGAATAGTTTGTTCTGTTGGTACCCCTTATTCCTGTTCATGTATTGTTGGATCTTATGTGTTTTGGCCTTAAGCCTCTGTTTTGCATCCTCTATTGTGTTGTTTAGTTCCCTCTCGTGTACTTTGCATTTCTCGTTCAGTTCCTCCCTTGTTTTCTTGCTTCTTAGTCTTTTTTCTGCCATCTCTTTCAGTTTACTCAAGTCAGATCTCATCACCATGACTTGCTTTTCCAGGCGCCTTTTCCAAGGAGGTTGCTGTTTTGGTTTCTGTTGGGTTGGTTGTGCTGGTGGAGTTGGTGTTCGAATCCCCATCAGTTCTTATTATTATTATTATTTTTTTTTTTTTTTTTTTTTTACTCGATCACAGTCCTCCAATTCGACTGGGTGGTATTTATAGTTGTGGGGTTCGGGTTGCATCCTGCCTCCTAGAGGTCCATCACTCTTCTTACTATGTGTGCCGTTTCTAGGATCACCCACCTCTTCGTGCATGAGCCCTGGAGCTACTTCAGCCTCTAGTTTTTCTAGATTCCTTTTCAGGGATCTTGGATCGTGCCTAGTGCTCCTATGATTATGGGTACGATTTCCACTGGCATATCCCATATCCTTCTTATTTCTATTTTCAGATCTTGATACTTATCCAATTTTTTTTTTCCCTCTCTTTCTCTTCAACTCTGGTGTCCCATGGTATTGCGACATCAATGAGTGATACTTTCTTCTTGACTTTGTCAATCAACGTCACATCTGGTCTGTTTGCACGTATCACCCTATCCGTTCTGATACCATAGTCCAGAGGATCTTCGCCTGATCGTTTTCTATCACTCCTTCAGGTTGGTGCTCGTACCACTTATTACTGCAGGAGCTGATGTTTCTGCACAGGTTCCAGTGGAGGGCTTTTGCTACTGAATCATGCCTCTTTTTGTTCTGGTTCTGTGCTAAGTGCCGGGCATTCACTTGCTATGTGGTTTATGGTTTCACTTTTCGTATTGCACTTCCTACATATGGGAGAGATGTTATTTCCGTCTATCGTACTTTGAACATATCTGGTTCTTAGGGCCTGATCTTGTGCCGCTGTTATCATTCCTTCAGTTTCCTTCTTTAGCTCTCCCCTCTGTAGCCATTGCCAATTGTCATCGCTGGCTAGTTCTTTAGTCTGTCTCATGTATTGTCCATGCATTGGTTTGTTGTGCCAGTCCTCTGTTCTTTCTGTCTTTCTCCTGTCTGTATATTTCTGGGTCTTCGTCTGCTTTTATTAGTCCTTCTTCCCATGCACTCTTTAGCCACTCGTCTTCACTGGTTTTCAGATATTGCCCAGTGCTCTGTTTTCGATGTTGACGCAGTCCTCTATACTTAGTAGCCCTCTCCCTCCTTCCTTTCGTGTATGTATAGTCTGTCCGTATTTGCTCTTTGGGTGTAGTGCTTTGTGTATTGTCATATGTTTCCTGGTTTCTGATCTATGCTGCGGAGTTCTGCCTTCGTCCATTCCACTATTCCTGAGCTGCTATCTGATTACTGGCACTGCCCATGTGTTTATGGCTTTTATCATATTTTCCGGCGTTGAGTTTTTGACTTGAGTATCGCCTTGAGTCTCTGCATATATTCTTTCCTTTCTGATCGTGTCCTTCATCTCTTGGTGTTTTATATCTCCTCCTTCCATTATTCCCAGGTATTGTTTTGTACTCCTGTCGTCATCTTATGTGTTTGATGTTGCTCCCATCTGGTAGCTTTATCCCTTCAGTTCTCGTTACTTTGCCTTTTTGTATGTTGACTAAGCGCATTTTTCTATTCCAAACTCCATCCTGATGTCCTCAGATACAATCCTTACAGTCTGGATTAGGGTATCTATTTCCTTGATGCTCTTACCATACAGCTTGATGTCGTCCATGAACATCAGATGGTTGATTCTGTTGCCTCTTTTCTTGAGTTGGTACCCGGCATCCATCTTCTGTAGTACTTTTAGTCATGGGAATCATGGCTACTACGAAGAGTAGGTGGGGACAGTGAGTCGCCCTGGAAGATCCCTCTCCGATATTAACCTCTGCTAGTCTTATTCCAGAGCTTGTAAGTATTGTATTCCAGTTGCGCATTGTATTTTTGAGGAAGCTGATGGTATTTTCCTCTGCCCCATATATTTTCTGGCATTCTATTAGCCATGTGTGTGGTATCATGTCGAAGGCTTTCTTATAGTCTATCCATGCCATGCTTAGGTTGGTTTTCCTTCTCCTACTGTTCTTCATTACCATTTTGTCTATCAGGAGCTGGTCTTTTGTGCCCCTACACTTCCTTCTGCAGCCTTTCTGTTGGTGGGGGATGGTGTTTGTTTCCTCTAGGTAGTTGTATAGCCTTTCACTGATGATACCTGTTAGTAACTTCCACATTATTGGTAGGCAGGTGATAGGCCTGTAGTTACTGGCTATATTTCCCTTACTCTTGTCTTTTTGTACTAAGGATGTTCTTCCTGTGGTCATCCATTTGGGTGCTTGGTGATTTGAGATACAATGCTGGAGTTGTTCTGCTATTCGTGGGTGTAGGGCCTTGAAGTTTTTGAGCCAGTATCCATGGACTTCATCGGGACCTGGGGCTTTCCAGTTTGGCATTTTCTTTAGTTGGTGTCTGACTGTGTCTGTCGTGATGTCTGTGAATCTTTGTTTTATTCTCCCTGTTTCTTCTTCCTTGACTTCCTGGAGCCATGATGCATGTTTGTTGTGTGATACCGGATTGCTCCATATGTTTTCCCAGAGTCTCTTACTTGGTTCGGCTTCAGGAATTTCTGGGTGGTTGTCTTCCCCTCTTAGTTGGCTGTATAGTCTTTTCTGGTTGGTTCCGAATAGTTTGTTCTGTTGGTATCCCTTATTCCTGTTCATGTATCGTTGGATCTTATGTGCTTTGGCCTTAAGCCTCTGTTTTACATCTTCTATTGTGTTGTTTAATCCCCTCTCTTGTACTTTGTATTTCTCGTTGAGTTCCTCCCTTGGGAATAATGGAAGGAGGGGATATAAAACACCAAGAGATGAAGGACACGATCAGGAAAGAATATATGCAGAGACTTAAGGCGATACTCAAGTCAAAACTCAACGCCTGAAATATGATAAAAGCCATAAACACATGGGCAGTGCCAGTAATCAGATACAGCGCAGGAATAGTGGAATGGACGAAGGCAGAACTCCGCAGCATAGATCAGAAAACCAGGAAACATATGACAATACACAAAGCATTACACCCAGGAGCAAATACGGGCAGACTATACATAACACGAAAGGAAGGAGGGAGAGGACTACTAAGTATAGAGGACTGCGTCAACATCGAGAACAGAGCACTGGGGCAATATCTGAAAACCAGTGAAGACGAGTGTTCTAAAGAGTGCATGAAGGACTAATAAAAGTAGACCGAAGACCCAAAAATATACAGAGGCAGGAGAATGCAAGACAGAACCAAAGAGGACTGGCACAACAATCCAATGCACGGACAATACATGAGACAGACTAAAGAACTAGCCAGCGATGACACATGGCAATGGCTACAGAGGGGAGAGCTAAAGAAGGAAACTGAAGGAATGATAACAGCGGCACAAGATCAGGCCCTAAGAACCAGATATGTTCAAAGAACGATAGACGGAAATAACATCTCTCCCATATGTAGGAAGTGCAATACGAAAAATGAAACCATAAACCACATAGCAAGCGAATGCCCGGCACTTGCACAGAACCAGTACAAAAAGAGGCATGATTCAGTGGCAAAAGCCCTCCACTGGAGCCTGTGCAAGAAACATCAGCTACCTTGCAGTAATAAGTGGTACGAGCACCAACCTGAGGGAGTGATAGAAAACGATCACGCAAAGATCCTCTGGGACTATGGTATCAGAACGGATAGGTTGATACGTGCAAACAGACCAGACGTGACGTTGATTGACAAAGTCAAAAAGAAAGTATCACTCATTGATGTTGCAATACCATGGGACACCAGAGTTGAAGAGAAAGAGAGGGAAAAAATGGATAAGTATCAAGATCTGAAAATAGAAATAAGAAGGATATCTGATATGCCAGTGGAATTCGTACCCATAATCATAGGAGCACTAGGCACGATCCCAAGATCCCTGAAAAGGAATCTAGAAAAACTAGAGGCTGAAGTAGCTCCAGGACTCATGCAGAAGAGTGGGATCTTAGAAACGGCACACATAGTAAGAAAAGTGATGGACTCCTAAGGAGGCAGGATGCAACCCGGAACCTCACACTATAAATGCCACCCAGTCGAAATTGGAGGACTGAGATAGAGCAAAAAAAAAAAATAATTATAACAATAATCATTATTATTATTATTATTATTATTATTATTATTATTATTATTATTATTATTATTGACACAGATAGGCGGCATAGGCGGCGGGCCTATTATACATCCCTCACAAAAGGGCACTTTTAATACAGTAGCAAAAGGGGCAGGTGCTTGGGCACCCCTAGCACCCCCCCCCCCCCCTCTGCAAGTCCCTGCTGAGGCCTCTTTCCTACAGCGATTTTTTTTTTTTTTTTTTTTTCCCGCACACGAGACGGTCTCCGCACCGCAGGTATAGCGGACGAAAACCGCCGATACTGCGGTCGCCACATAGAGACCGATTACCTTTTCCTTGCAAACAGTCAACACTGAATAGTTTTATAAACTATGAATGTGAGAAATTAAATTAATTTTAGTAATGAATGTCTTTACAACTAGATTTGTGTATTAATCTAGGTGAATATGGGACTAATCTAATTGTCAAATTACTTTTTTTCGTGGGAGTTCTTTAAAAAATTTCCCCTCCCCCCCCCCCCCCCCACCCCCCCCCAAAAAACAAAACGATATTAATGGTAGTCATGTCTCTTCCGATGGTGAGTTTTTTCAGGATAAAATAAAAAATGCCAGAGTATTGATTATTATAATATTCAGGGACTTCTCACGTTGCCGTAAACAGACAATTTAATGAACGGGGTGAAGGAGAGAGACAGAGAGACAGGCAAAAGACATCCAAACGGACAGTGAGACAAACAAGACAAGGAAAAGACGACTCGACTTGGATCTTGAGTCACAGGTGACGTTCGTCTGTTGTCTCGACGAACATAGAAGGAATTAAGTGAGACTTCAATAACCTTTTTCGTGTTTCTTCTCTTTACAAAATTTGTTAACTTGTCGAACAGATAACATTCACTCAATTAACAATAAGATGCTGCTGTTTATGAATATTGCAGGCACTCTCTCTCTCTCTCTCTCTCTCTCTCTCTCTCTCTCTCTCTCTCTCTCTCTCCTGCATTACATCAGTAATCTTTCCCTGCTACGATCCTTCATAGCTCAATAATGGCGTCTTCCTAGGAAGTCCTTCGCCACTTTGGCCTATCTTCCAGTACTCTCACTGGAGCCACTCCAGAATTACAGCAAAACTCTGCTTTAGGCTACAGAGGATTCCGCCTTTTAGATCATTCAAGTCTTATCACAATTAATTATTATGACCTTAGTGATGAAAAGATCATATTCATCAATAGATTTTTGCAGTTCGTTCAATGAGTCGCTTGAGATGGAAGACAGAAGATGAGGTTCTCGTTTTTGCCAAGTTTGAGATGGTACAAGAGAGCCATTTATCTTATTATCTTCATATTTTTAAGAACGATTTTGGAGCTTAATTTTAATTGGAAATATTAAAGTATAAACATTATATATAATATATATAAAGTGATCAAAACTACTTTCATTACATAGATTGTTATAAAATTTTCATATGATAAATAATGGGCGGATCTCGGTGTGGGAATAATCAGTTGAGCAATTTCTCCGCATCCTATAATACTTAACTATTTTTGGTTACATATAACCTTAACGATTTCTTACGTATCTAGGAAATGGACATGTAACATGATGATATTAATTACCCTTACATTGGCCATTATTCATTTTTGTCACTTTAGCTTTTTTTGCATTAACAGAAAAAAGATTCAAAGAGAGCTTGAAAATATTGAATAATTCTTCTTCCTATGTTCATTCTACTATATTGTATGTCCGCTCCTGAACCATTTCCAGCATCTCTCTCTCCTGAGTTCTGATTGTTTTATCTCTATAGTTCCGTACAATATGATTATTAAAGGTAGATCTAGATAACTATTCCGCGGCTAGCTAGACTATGGCAGTTACCGTTTTTCTATGAAGTTTTACCTCCTGAACAAGAATTTAAAGTAATATTTATTCTGCCGACTGTAATTTACCTTTGAACTCTACACGGTAAGGGGGACCGATGGGAATGCGGGGTTTTGGGTGGGGTAAACACTTGGGGGAAGGTATTGCCGTGTTACTGTGTTATTTCCCCTTATTTATGACATTTAATACACGAAATACAAGCGATTAAAAAAGAACCGATAGTGGGGCCGTTTCACAGGCAAAGTCTACCTACATTTATATGATTTTAATATGAACGATAAATAATGGAGGGATCTCGGTGTCTGCTGGTGATGAACCATTTAAAATTCCTGATATCAAGCATAAAAACTGCTTTTTTTTTTTGGTTATTATCCCAGTAACTCAACTTTGAAGCATAGCACACATTACAAGCTGAAGTATTGTATTCTGCTTGTTGACTTCCCCTTCTGTCTATTGAATATTACTTTTACTTTTGTCCGTTTCGAGGAAAAAGATCAAAAGAGTTTCAGGATGAAAGAATGAAGATGTTTCCTCCCTTCCTTTCAATGCACAATTCTAGTCATTCAATTCTTCCATTACATCGTTCTCCATCCGTTGCTGAACTATTTCCTCTCTCTCTCTCTCTCTCTCTCTCTCTCTCTCTCTCTCTCTCTCTCTCTCTCTCCTGCTTACATCAATCCTTCCTGCTACGATCCTTCATAGCTCAATAATGGCGTGTCCATCCTAGGAAGTCCTTGTCCACTTAGGCCTAACTTCCAGTACTCTCACTGGAGCCACTCCAGGATTACACAAAACTCTTCTTTAGGCTACAGAGAATTCCGCCTTTTAGATCAATAAAATCTTATTATGATTATTATTATGACTTTAGTGAGGAAAGGATCATATCTATCAATAGAGTTTTGCAGTTCGTTCAATGCGTCGCTTGAGATGGAAGGAAGAAGCAACAAAGAAGCCGAGATTCTGGTTTTTGTCAAGTTTGAGATGTTATGAGAAAGCCATTTATCTTATTATCCTCATATTTTGAAATATTGTAGCATAATTTTAATATTATATATTAACATAGCAAAGAAATATATATAATGAAAATATATCATCGATGAAAATTACTTTTTTTACATAAATTACTGTAAAAGTTCATATGAATGATAAATAATGGTTGGATCTCGGCGTGTACCAGAATAATTATGTAATTTTGTTTTTGTCAATGTTACTTCTGCTATTTTTGGTTACAGTTTTGTTAACCATAGGAAATTCATGAACTACTTAATGAAATGAGTTGAGAAAGTGATGCCGCAATGTTGAAATGTGCAAAGTTCATTGCGGCTATAAGGTCCAAGGAAACATCATCGTTATTGGTAACCTTGTTTCCTCCTTCATTCGGGAACAGGCTTATTCGGACCTTCATATGATTGGCCGATTTTTCTATGTAGTTTTACCTCCTGAACAAGAATTTTAAGTAATATTTATTCGGATGACTGTAATTAACCCCCAGGGGCTCGTACTAAACATGACGAAATACATTTGACGCCCCAATTCCTGGTGGCTTTCGTATTCGCGGGGACGAACGATGCGGAATGCTTATTTAGAAATACCTATTGCTATAATATAAAATTATAAGTATGGGTCCGAATCAGCCTAGAAAATGGTCCGCATCCCTTCATTCAATATTGAATGTCACTTTTGCTGTTCTCCGATCCGGAGAATAGATCCAGAGCTCGAAAATGAAAATATTGCATTAATTCCTTTCTATGCACAATTCTAGTCAGTCTCATTCCTTCTACTGCATCGTTCACCATCCGCTCCTGAACAGTTTTATAGCCTATGAATGTGAGAAATTAAATTAATCTTAGTAATGAATGTCTTCACAACTAGATTTGTGTATTAATCTAGTCGAATATGGGACTAATCTGAAACCAATCTTCATAAAATGACTTTACTCACAATACTTCTTCAAGTTTTCAAACATGTAATGGCTGACATTGTCAAACTACTTTTTTTCCTGGGAATTCTTTGAAAAGTTCCCCCTTACCCCCTACCCCCAAAACAAAACGATATTAATGGTAATTATGTCTATTCCGATGGTGAGTATTTCAAGGATAAAATCAGGACGAACCGGAGAAAAATGCTATAGAGTATTAATTATTATAATATTTAGGGACTTCTCACGTTGCGTAAACAGACAATTTAATGAACGGGGTGAAGGAGAGAGACAGAGAGACAGGCAAAAGACATCCAAACGGACAGTGAGACAAACAAGACAAGAAAAAGACGACTCGACTTGGATCTTGACTCACAGGTGACGTTCGTCTGTTGTCTCGACGAACATAGAAGGAATCAAGTGAGCCTTCTATAACCTTTCTCGTGTTTTCTTCTCTTTATAAAATTTGTTAATTTGTCGAACATATAACGTACACTCAAGTAACAATAAGATGCTGCTGTTCATGAACATTGCAGGCTCTCTCTCTCTCTCTCTCTCTCTCTCTCTCTCTCTCTCCTGCATTACATCTATAATCCTTCCCTGCAACGATCCTTCATAGCTCAATAATGGCGTCTCCTTCCTAGGAAGTCCTTCACTACTTAGGCCTATCTTCCAGTAATCTAACTGGAGCCACTCCAGAATTACAGCAAAACTCTGCTTTAGGCTACAGAGGATTCCGCCTTTTAGCTCAATAAAGTCTTATTATGATTATGATAATGGAGCATAATCTTTGATGTAAGATTAAAGTAACCTTGTTTACTTCTTCTTCATTCGCTATTTATTGTCACTTTTGCTGTTCTCCGTTTCGAGGAAAAGATCCCAAGAGAGCTTCAAGATGACGGTATGAAAATGCTGCATTTGTTCCTTTCTGTGAACGATTCCAATAATTCTTCCTCTCTCTATTACAGTGTTCATGCGCTCCTTCCTGAAACATTTCCAGCCTCGCTCTCTCTCTCTCTCTCTCTCTCTCTCTCTCTCTCTCTCTCTCTCTCTCTCTCTCTCTCTCTCTTCCCTAAGTTCTGATTGTTTTATTTATTTAATGTTCCGTACAATATGATTATTATATTCTGAAAATCTCCAGACGGATTTGTTTTTCCAATTCGGGACAAATCTTTATCGTATGAAAAAATTTAGGTGTCAGTGAAAGAGGACAAAGTTGAATCGGGCACTAATCTGAAACGTTTGTCATTCTTAATGTTTTTAACAATATGTCGTGATATATTTTTAATTTGAAATATTAAAGTGTCCAGTAAATCTATATATATATATATATATATAATATATATATATAAGCAATAAAATTTTAATTACATAGAGTGTTAAAAACATTTTCATATAGATTATGAATAATGGCAGGATGTAAGTGTTGACCTCGCATCCAATATATCTTTATGTTAATTATGAATTGTTTTAATATTTTTGGTTAGAATTTTAACCATAAATTTCGTACCTCTAACATAAGCATCTTTTTAGCATAATCCTAGCACAGTTCTGAAACAATTGGCGGAATTCTAGCAAAATTTACATAACAACGTTAACATTGACTGAAATTTGAGTGAAATTCAATACAAAAAGAAATTAACTCAATCTAGAAATTTTCTTCCCCCTCAGGCGGCCCCTCATGTGCTACCCGTGAGTGGAGTACCAGTACCCAGCTGTTTTGGGCACAGGATCCATCATTCTCGCAAAGACATGACTCTATCAAAGTTGACCAAGGCTTTGTTGACAATTCCAGCGTCAAATGAAGATTGTGAAAGAATTTTTCGTGTGTGAACATACAGACAGAAGAATTAGGCTTAGTCAAAGATCACTCACAAATGAGATAATAAGTGGATAGGCCATCAAGGGCAAAAGAGAAAACTCAAATTATAACCACATCAAATGCGATGATCAAAGTTTTGAACAAAGACATATATGAAGTGAACACAAGTAATGTGAGCTGCTGATTTTGAGATTTTTTTTTTTTTTTTTTTTTTTTAGAAATATAATGAATTGAAGGAAAGACTTTACTTTCAGATTTTTTTACATGTAGAAAAATTAGTTAAGTTTTATAGATCTCATATATATTATTGGATGTAATATTCGGAAAATATACTATACCTATTTTTAATATATATTGTCTCTGAATTGGGATATGTTTAAATGTATAGGCTAGAGTAATTTTCCAAGCATTAATTTATTTTAGAAGAGCATTAATTATGTTTCCCCATTTATATTATGTCATAAATATACAGCTACAATATTAATTAAAGTTATATTTCCTTATACCCAGGAATATTTTATAAATATACACTTATATGTACAGTATATTTAAGCTCTGTATGTTTCACAGTAAGTGAATGAAGCACTTATATCTATTATATCTTACAGGATTATAATATATATATATATAATATATATATATATATATATATATATATATATATATATATATATATATATATATATATGTGGCTTACTTTTATCGTAACCCAGCATAATTTTGCTATGTGGATATGGCAACACTGCTGGGCTGGTTTAGTTATTATTTTTGGTTGTTATTATGAAATTAACTTTTTTCTGTTAATTCTCTAAAATGGTTTTGGTTGGTATACTCCAGCCATAACTAATTCTTAATCAACCCAAGTGTGAGGTGGTTATGAAATGTCTTTCTCTTGAGTTACAAATTTACCCCGATAAATGTGGAGTTTGATGATTAATGTCTGCTTAATAAAGAGATTATGTTTACTTCCTCTTCATTCGCTATTTAATGTCGCCTTTGCTTTTCTTCCTTTCGAGGAAAGATCCAAAGAGAAAATATTGCACAATTCTAATCATTCTCTTTCCTTCTACTCTATTATTCGTCCACTCTCTCTCTCTCTCTCTCTCTCTCTCTCTCTCTCTCTCTCTCTCTCTCTCTCTCTCTCTCTCTCTCTCCTGCATTACATCAATCCTTCCCTGCAGCGATCCTTCATTGCTCAATAATGGCGTCTCCTTCATAGGAAGTCCTTCACCACTTAGGCCTATCTTCCAGTACTCTCATTGGAGCCACTCCAGGATTACAGCAAAACTCTGCTTTAGGCTTAAGAGGATTCCGCCTTTTAGATCAATCAAGTCTTCTTATAATTAATATGACCTTAGTGAAGAAATAATCATATTTATCAACTGAGTTTTGCAGTTCGTTCAATGCGTCGCTTGAGATGGAAGGAAGAAGCAACGAAGAAGCCGAGATTCTGGTTTTTGTCAAGTTTGAGATGTTATGAGAAAGCCATTTATCTTATTATCCTCATATTTTGAAATATTGTAGTATAATTTTAATATTATATATTAACATAGCAAAAAAATATATATATAATAAAAATATATCATCGATAAAAATTTCTTTTTTTTTTTTACATAAATCATTGTAAAAGTCTCATATGAATGATAAATAATGGTTGGATCTCGGCGTGTACTTCGGTAATTATTCTATTTTCTCCTTATAGATATTCGGTTAGAACTGTTATTTTTGGTTACAGTGATGTTAACCAAAGGAAATTCAAGAACTACTTAATGAAATGAGTACTGAAAATCATACCGCAATGGTTAAATGTGCAAAGTTCTTTGCGGACTGTTGAATGTCACTTTTGCTGTTCTCCGATCCGAGGAATAGATCCAGAGCTCGGAAATGAAAATATTGCATTTATTCCTTTCCATGCACAATTCTAGTCAGTCTCATTCCTTCTACTGCATCGTTCACCATCCGCTCCTGAACCATTTCCAGCCTCTCTCTCTCTCTCTCTCTCTCTCTCTCTCTCTCTCTCTCTCTCTCTCTCTCTCTCCCAGTTGCCATCTTTCTTTGTTTAATTGTTTCTTTATAGGAAGAACTTTAACCCTAACTGAGGCCTCTTTCCTACAGCGTTTTTTTTTTTTTTTTTTTTTTTTTTCCGCACACGAGGCGGTCTCCGCACCACAGGTATAGCGGACGGAAACCGCCGATACTGCGGTCGCCGCATAGAGACCGATTACCTTTTCCTTCCAAACAGTCAACACTGAATAGTTTTATAGACTATGAATGTGAGAAATTAAATTAATTTTAGTAATGAATGTCTTTACAACTAGATTTGTGTATAAATCTAGTCGAATATGGGACTAATCTAATTGTCAAATTACTTTTTTTCGTGGGAGTTTTTTAAAAAGTTCCCCTTTCCCCCCCACCCCCAAAACAAAACGAAATTAATGGTAGTCATGTCTCTTTCGATGGTGAGTTTTTTCAGGATAAAATAAAAAATGCCAGAGTATTAATTATTATAATATTCAGGGACTTCTCACGTTGCCGTAAACAGACAGTTTAATGAACGGGGTGAAGGAGAGATTTTTTTTTTTTTATCAATTTATTGCGCCCATTGGCGTTAGACATTTGAGTACATGGTAATAGAGTAATATTGTTTACATCTACATTGTAATTAAGTTATGCCTAAAGAATAAAAAAAATAAAGTATATACAGACATTTAAGTACATATTAAATCAGTATTGTTTACATCTACAGCACATAATGAAGGTTATAGAAAGGAATATAAAATAAAGTATAGAGAGATATTTAGTACATATTAAAAATAATATTGCTCATTTCTATATATTAAAGGTTATACAAATGAATTTATCTAGAATACAAATTAAATTTAGTTTGATTTCGTAGGTAGGTTGTACCTATCTTTAATTAGTATTACAAAACAGCTGATTATTCAGTATCCACCAAAGTGAGGATGGCGCATGAGGATCTCATCGAGCAAATTATTATCTGTCAATAATTTTTTACATATATCAACTACCTTGAGTCTTTGGGGTAATATGTCACTAACAAGTGGACATTCCAGGCAATAGTGTTCCAGGGTGTTGGCGTTGGGTGCGTCACATAACTTACAGAAGAAGTGAGGAACTCCATCTTGCTCAGCCACCTGCCAAACTGGTCGCCAACCCAACCGAAGACGTGCACAAACCACGTTTTTTGACGAACCATGAATCCACTTTGGCGATACTTGTGTTGGTGAGGAAAGAAGTGATCATAATGCTGTATTGATACACTGGTGGCTCTCTCGGCAAAGACGGTCAAAAGACATCCAAACGGACAGTGAGACAAACAAGACTAGGAAAAGACGACTTGACTTGGATCTTGAGTCACAGGTGACGTTCGTCTGTTGTCTCGACGAACATAGAAGGAATCAAGTGAGACTTCCATAACCTTTTTTCGTGTTTTCTTCTCTTTACAAAATTTGTTAATTTGTCGAACAGATAACATTCACTCAAGTAACAATAAAATGTTGCTGTTCATGAATATTGCAGGCTCTCTCTCTCTCTCTCTCTCTCTCTCTCTCTCTCTCTCTCCTGCATTACATCAATATCCTTCCCTGCTACTATCCTTCATAGCTCAATAATGGCGTCTCCTTCCTAGGAAGTCCTTCACTGCTTAGGTCTATCTTCCAGTACTCTCATTGGAGCCACTCCAGAATTACAGCAAAACTCTGCTTTAGGCTACAGAGGATTCCGCCTTTTAGATCAATCAAGTCTTATTACAATTAATTATTATGACCTTAGTGAGGAAAAGATCGTATTCATCAAAAGAGTTTTGTAGTTCGTTCAAAGAGTCGCTTGAGATGGAAGACAGAAGATGAAGTTCTCGTTTTTGCCAAGTTTGAGATGGTACAAGAGAGCCATTTATCTTATTATCTTCATATTTTTAAGAACGTTTTGTAGTATAATTTTAATCGAACTATCAAAGTATAAACAATTATATATAATATATATATA
>NC_061105.1:14502213-14564713 GCF_015104395.2 Macrobrachium nipponense | reverse complement strand
TGGTATCAGAACGGATAGGGTGATACGTGCAAACAGACCAGACGTGACGTTGATTGATAAAGTCAAGAAGAAAGTATCACTCATTGATGTCGCAATGCCATGGGACACCAGAGTTGAAGAGAAAGAGAGGGAAAAAATGGATAAGTATCAAGATCTGAAAATAGAAATAAGAAGGATATGGGATATGCCAGTGGAAATCGTACCCATAATCATAGGAGCACTAGGCACGATCCCAAGATCCCTGAAAAGAAATCTAGAAAAACTAGAAGCAGAAGTAGCTCCAGGACTCATGCAGAAGAGTGTGATCCTAGAAACGGCACACATAGTAAGAAAAGTGATGGACTCCTAAGGAGGCAGGATGCAACCCGGAACCCCACACTATAAATACCACCCAGTCGAATTGGAGGGCTGTGATAGAGCAAAAAAAAAAAAAGTATAATAATAATAATAATAATAATAATAATAATAATAATAATAATAATAATAATAATAATAATAATAATAATAACAAAGGCTGACATTATGAAAGGCATATAAAGAATAATAGGTTATAACAAATGAAATGATAATATCATTTATTTATTCAATAATAAAGAATGTTAAGCTTACTGAGAGAGAGAGAGAGAGGGAAAGAATGGCTTTGCGTTTTGCGGAGGTAATTCATCTTGTACTTGAGAGAACTAAAGAGTCAGTGAAAGAGCACCACTACTGAGAGAGAGAGAGAGAGAGAGAGAGAGAGAGAGAAATTCATTTGCATGAGCCAGTTTCCGGAAAGCCACAGATGGCTGTCCGACGAACTAACTGGAAAGTCGTTCGCTCAAGTAGAGCGAGAGAGAGAGAGAGAGAGGGTGAGAGACAGACAGACAGACAGACCTGAAGTCTCTTCAACCTTCCTGGGGACCCTCTCTCTCTCTCTCTCTCTCTCTCTCTCTCTCTCTCTCTCTCTCCTGCATTGCATCAATCCTTCCCTGCTACGATCCTTCAGTGCTCAATAATGGCGTCTCCTTCATAGGAAGTCCTTCACCACTTAGGCCTATCTTCCAGCACGATAACTGGAGCCACTCCAGAATTACAGCAAAACTCTGCTTTAGGCTACAGAGGATTCCGCCTTTTAGATCAATCAAGTCTTCTTATAATTATTACGACCTTAGTGAAGAAATGATCATATTTATCAACTGAGTTTTGCAGTTCGTTCAATGCGTCGCTTGAGATGGAAGGAAGAAGCAACAAAGAAGCCGAGATTCTGGTTCTTGTCAAATTTGAGATGGTATGAGAAAGCCATTTATCTTATTATCCTCATATTTTGAAATATTGTAGTATGATTTTAATATTATATATTAACATAGCAAAAAAAATATATATATAATGAAAATATATCATCGATGAAAATTACTTTTTTTACATAATTCATTGTAAAAGTCTCATATGAATGATAAATAATGGTTGGATCTCGGCGTGTACAAGTGTCATTATTCATTCTACTTTTGACGATGTTAATTCTGCTATTTTTGGTTACAGTTATGTTAACAATAGAAAGTACATGTACTACTAAATGAAATGCGGCTCTAAGGTCCAAGGGAACATCATCCTTATTGGTAACCTTGTTTACCTTCCCCTTCATTTGGGAACAGGCTCATTCGGACCTTCATATGATTCGCCGATATTTCTTTGCAGCTTTACCTCCTGAACAAGAATTTTAAGTAATATTTATTCGGACGACTGTAATTAACCCACAGGGGCTCGTACTAAACACGACGAAATACATTTGACGCCCCAATTCCTGGTGGCTTTCGTATACGCGGGGACGAACGATTATTTAGAAATACCCATTGTTATAGTATAAAATTATTAGTATGGGTCCGAATCAGCCAAGATCCGAAAAAGTCTGCATCCCTTCATTCACTGTTGAATGTCACTTTTGCTGTTCTCCGATCCGGAGAATAGATCCAGAGCTCGAAAATGAAAATATTGCATTAAATCCTTTCTATGCACAATTCTAGTCAGTCTCATTCCTTCTACTGCATCGTTCACCATCCGCTCCTGAACAGTTTTATAGACTATGAATGTGAGAAACTAAATTAATCTTAGTAATGAATGTCTTTACAACTAGATTTGTGTATTAATCTAGTCGAATATGGGACTAATCTAAAACCAATCTTCATAAAATTACTTTACTCACAATACTTCTTCAAGTTTTCAAACATGTAATGGCTGACATTGTCAAACTACTTTTTTCCTGGGAATTCTTTGAAAAGTTCCCCTTTCCCCCCATCCCCAAAACAAAACGATATTAATGGTAGTTATGTCTATTCCGATGGTGAGTATTTCAAGGATAAAATCAGGACGGACTGGAAAAAAAATGCTAGAGTATTAATTACTCTAATATTCAGGGTGAAGGAGAGAGACAGAGAGACAGGCAAAAGACATCCATACGGACAGTGAGACAAACAAGACAAGGAAAAGACGGCTCGACTTGGATCTTGAGTCACAGGTGACGTTCGTCTGTTGTCTCGAGGAACATAGAAGGAATCAAGTGAGACTTCAATAACCTTTTTCGTGTTTTTTTCTCTTCTCAAAATTTGTTAATTTGTCGAACATATAACATTCACTCAAGTAACAATAAGATGCTGCTGTTCATGAATATTGCAGGCTCTCTCTCTCTCTCTCTCTCTCTCTCTCTCTCTCTCTCTCTCTCCTGCATTACATCAGTAATCCTTCCCTTCTACGATCCTTCATAGCTCAATAATGGCGTCTCCTTCCTAGGAAGTCCTTCTCTACTTAGGCCTATTTCCAGTACTCTCATTGGAGCCACTCCAGAATTACAGCAAAACTGTGCTTTAGGCTACAGAGGATTCCGCCTTTTAGATCAATCAAGTCTTATTACAATTAATTATTATGACCTTAGTGAGGAAAAGATCATATTCATCAGTAGAGTTTTGCAGTTCGTTCAAAGAGTCGCTTGAGATGGAAGACAGAAGATGAGGTTCTCGTTTTTGCCAAGTTTGAGATGGTACAAGAGAGCCATTTATCTTATTATCTTCATATTTTTAAGAACATGTTGTAGTATAATTTTAATCTAACTATTAAAGTATAAAAAACTATATATATATATATAATATATATATATATATATAGATATATATATATATATATATATATATATATATATATATATATATATATATATAAGTGATTAAAACTATTTTCATTACATAGATTGTAATAGAATTTTCATATGAATAATAAATAATGGCCGGATCTCGGTGTGAGTACTTTCACTAGGTCCCTAATTCTGCGTTTTGTAGTACTTTAATATTTTTGGTTACATATAACCTTATCGATTTCATAAATAACTGGGAAATGGACATGAAATATGATATCAATTATTGCCCTTAAGTTGGCCATTATTCATGTTATGTCACTTTAGCTTTTTTCCATTTACAGAAAAGGATTCAAAGAGAGCTTGAAAATATTGAATAATTCTTCTTCCTATGTTCATTCTACTATATTGTATGTCCGTTCCTGAACCATTTCCAGCCTCTCTCTCTCTCCTGAGTTCTGATTGTTTTATCTCTATATAGTTCCGTACAATATGATTATTATAGGTAGATCTATATAACTATTCTGCGGCTTGCTAGACTATGGCAGTTGCCGTTTTTCTATGAAGTTTTACCTCCTGAACAAGAATTTAAAGTAATATTTACTCGGCCGACTGTAATTACCTTTGAACTCTATCTTACGGTAAGGGGGACTGATGGGAATGCGGGGTTTTGGGTGGGGTAAAACATTTGGGGGAAGGTTTTGCCGTGTTACTGTGTTATTTCCCCTTATTTATGACATTTGAAACACGAAATACAAGCGATTAAAAAAGAACCGATAGGGGGGCCGTTTCACAGGCAAAGTCTACCTACATTTATATGATTTTCATATGAACGATAAATAATGGAAGGATATCGGTGTCTGCTGGTGATGAACCATTTAAAATTCCTAATATCAAGCACAAAAACTGCTATTTTTGGTTATATCCCATAACTAACTTTAAGCATAGCACACACATTGCAAGCTGAAGTATTGTATTCTGCTTGTTGACTTCCCCTTCTGTTTATTGAATATTACTTTTACTTTTCTTCGTTTCGAGTAAAAAGATCAAAAGAGTTTCAGGATGAAAGAATGAAGATGTTTCCTCTCTTCCTTTCAATGCACAATTCTAGTCATTCAATTCTTCCACTGCATCGTTCGCCATCCGTTGCTGAACCATTTCCTCTCTCTCTCTCTTTCTATCTCTCTCTCTCTCTCTCCTGCTTACATCAATCCTTCCTGCTACGATCCTTCATAGCTCAGTAATGGTGTCTCCTTCCTAGGAAGTCCTTTGTCCACTTAGGCCTATCTTCCAGTACTCTAACTGGAGCCATTTCAGGATTACACTAAACTCTGTTTTAGGCTACAGAGGATTCCACCTTTTTGATCAATCAAGTCTTCTTATAATTATTATGACCTAAGTGGGGAAAGGATCATATCTATCGATTAATTTTTGCAGTTCGTTCAATGAGTCGCTTGAGATGGTAAACAACAAAAGAAGACGACGTTCTCGTTTTTGCCAAGTTTGAGATGGTATACGAGAGCCATTTACCTAATTATCTTCATATTTTTTAAGAACAATGTTGTAGTATAATTCTGATTGGAAATATTAACGTGGCAAAGAAATATACATAATTTATATATATTAGCAATGAAAACTACATTAATCACATAGATTTTTATACAATTTTAAAATTAATGATTAATAATGGAGGGATGTCGTTGTGTAGTGCTCAAGATTATGCACGGGGTCGTTAATCCATTGATTTGTCTACTATTTTTGGTTACAACCAATATTAATCTTACACTTTTTTAAATGCCGAAGTATCATATGTAAATTAGTTATATACTTGTCCTTCCCCTTCAGTGTCTGTTTATAATAAATGTCACTAAAGCGTAAAGGCCACCAAGGATCAGTTATGCCTGCACAGTCCTAAATCTTCTCCATTAACGATTCAGGCTTTTTCCTCAGTCCTCCGTAGCATCCTCGGTGTCAACACACGAGAGACGCTCTGGCCGCTGTCTGTAATTGACTTTGGTCTTGGGTGATCTCGCAGATTATGACGTGCAAAGCTGTTTATCATTCCCTTAGTTATATACACTGTACTGTGCGAGTAGTACGGTGTGCAATTATGCTACAGTTTGGTCAACATTTTTTTATTTATTTATTTTTTTTTTTTTTACAATATCGGATCTTTCATTCACAGTAAAAACCGTGGGACGTCTGATCACCCCAAGATGGATTCAAGTTCTTTAGGCCGAGTTGCACTCGAATTTGATTTCAAAGCCTTCAGTTTCCGGCACCGTAGACTGAACTACTATATAAGCTCCCCCGCTTGATATTATCACTGAAAATGTCAAGAATTTCAGAAAAGAAAAAAATCTATTTATTTTCTACGTGATGAAATAACTAGAGTTCACGCCAAAACTAATTTGTGGATCCTACAAAGTGCCTCTACAAAACATCAAAAACTTGATATGGCATGAGAGAGAGAGAGAGAGAGAGAGAGAGAGAGAGAGAGAGAGAGAGAGAGAAAGGTAAAATTATGTAGGTAATTCTAATGGATGCAGACTTATTCGGACCTTGGCTGATTCGGATCAGATTCGGACCTTAGTCTTGGCTGATTCGGATCATTTGCTCAGCTGTTTCGGACCTTTGTTTTGGGTGATTTGGACCCATACTAATAATCTTATATCATAACAATGATATTAGGGAAACCTTTGATGAACGTTCAGGCAAGGTGGGTGTTATTCATTCACTTATATCTTTAATATACTTAGAGGCAAAGGAAATACCGAATCAGGTGAATTAAGCTTGTTAAAGAGAGCAAATTAAAGAGACATCAGAGAAAGCAGGTGAAAGCACTACAAGGGCATGTCATGAAACCGTGGGAGGACTATAAAGAAAGGAAAATAACAACTGGTCAGCTACTGAAGAAATGTCCACATATATACTATGCGACAGTGTAAATAAAGGGGCCATTTCGGGTGAATTTGGGCTTTATTTTTACATGAACTATTTTAAAAATTAGAGCAATATGTAACTGTACGAAATAAATGGTCCTAGAAACGTGAGAGGAGTGGATTTGTAATAAATACATGTTTAGGAACAGATAATTACATATCTGTAAATAGAATCCATGACCTGAGGGGTCATTGGCGAATTAGGAGCGTCCTACGTGACCAAGACAAATCTAGATCACGCTATGCAATGCCTGCAGTAGCCTGGTTTAAGTTTGTTTGAAAACATCATGTTTTTGCAGCTTTTGTCAACTATTCATAACACCTTCCATGGGAAGCGGTTGACCTGTTAACCTGCGCCGGAAACTTGTAACTTCCGAGCCGGCGGACTACGTATGTTTTTTATGTGAATCGCTGAGATAGCTACTGTATCGCTATCAACGTGATGCTCTAACAATTCAGTTCCTTTCTAGTGATAAAACGGAACGGTCTCACGACCGAACTGTCTCTCTTGTTATGGAGTTCAAAAATAAAGTTGTTTTACTGTTATCAACTTATCCGTTTGAATCATCTCCTTTATTCTAAGAAGAACCACTCTACTAAGATACCACATAGGAGAGGAGAAAAGAAGGAACCAGAATGCTTACGAATGACAGTCGTAAGAAGAGACAACCAGTCTTTCGCAAAAGCGAAACGAACAACAATGGTGGCAGCATCTAAGAAGAATAACATTAACAAGAACCATATCAGCCGACTGAAGAACTTGAAACATCAACTTCCAGCTTTAAGTCAATAATAAACTGAGGAAACGGGATCTTCAATCAACGCAACTGTAAACATTCTATGAAGACGAAGATATGTCCTTCATTGAGAAGCATACAAGCATCAACATCGACGTTTGAGTGACTGTATCACATAACTCCAAGAATCAAAACAGAAAGAAGAAACAAATAAAGGAAACAACGCGCGATCACAAGCAAGGACGTGGAGAGTAGGCCAAGAAGCTGTGACGTCATCAAGACTTGGACCTCTTCATGCAACGCGAGGACGAGAGGAGACTGTGACATCATCACGACTTCCAACGCGAGAGAAAGAGAAACTGTGACGTCATCGGATGTCAACAATCCTTCCCCATATAAACCAGAGCTAAGAAGAATTATCTATTCAGGTTTTTTCTCAGTGAAGTGTTGTTCATCAGGAGTCGATTGTCCAGTATTCTGGGGGTGAGTTATGTAATCTTAATCTTCATTCATTACAGGAATCAATCTTCAACTACGAGTTCTCGCCCGCAGACTTTTTTTTTTTTTTCTCGTTGTTGCTAATCGTTTTCTTGCAGGAATTCTCCCTATAATATCTTTATCAAATCATCTGTACTTATATTATCTTTTTGTGGGTTTTTCCTATTACTTGCAACACATTTATACAGTATATTGCATATGCGTTTACGTAGTGGTCGAGTGTATTCTTATAGATATTTTGATAGGACCGCAAGGAATAGGAGTGATAAGAAAAAAGTAAAAGTGAACATGGCAACTACTGCGGCTGGCAACCCGAATGTTGTGACGCTCGTAAGCGCGAGGTCAGCAATTGTCCCTTTTCAAGGTCGGGTCAATGGGTTCCTGCCTCAAAATGTTGAGGCATGGATCTCATCTGTAGACGCTCATTTAAATGCAAAAAGCATCACAGACCCATCTGTACAATTACAGGAAGCCAAAAGCTTCATAGACTTTGCTAAAGGAGACGCAAGTGCATATCTAAGAGGAGTTTCTTTCCAAGAGGCAGCTACATGGGACGAGTTCAAAATTAGGTTACGTGCCGTGTATGGGGGTGAAGAGGCTTTATATGTAGTATTGGCATTAAGAAATATCCTTAACCAAGCCTCTATGACTCAGCTTAATGTTGTCGAGCGGGCGGCGCTAATTGCCGACCGGCTAAATGAATATCAAGATAGTTTAAGTAACTCCGGGTGGGTTACGAGTGCCAGAATCGCCGTGAAAGATTTTATCCGTCTCATATACCTCACGACCATTACAGCCATATTGCCTGAAGCTTTAGTGCGGTGTTTTGACAAAAAGCTGCAGCCCAACAGTACGGAATTAGATGTGTATAAACAAATCAAAAAACACATGTCTAAATGTACTGACCTTGATCCCTCACTTACTCAAGTTTTTGCAAAAAATGAGAATAAGCCACAACAAGTAAACGTGGTACATAATAATAATCAAGCTGCAGGGATGGTTTGTTATAACTGTAAACGACCAGGTCACATGATTTCAGACTGTCGGACGCGTTTTTGTTCATAATAGTTCCACTCATTCATATAATCGTTGCTTCTCGCGGAATCAACAGCAGAATCCTACAAACACGCAAACAGTTGCCAATGCAAACAAAAAGAAGGGTCCTCAGTACTATAAAAAGAAACAAGCAAACGGAAATGCTGCTCAACAGCAGAAACAAACAAATCGTGCTTCAGGTACCTTTGTTCCTGGGCCGTTTAGCCAGAACTTGCAAGGTCAAGCGAATTTTCAAGGAGTGCTAAACAAAGCAAATACCACGTAGTTAGCTCTAATGGGGGAGAGGACGATGTTGGGTCATCCATATCAACATCTTTTGTGTCAAATAATCAGTTTAATCATTTATCAGATCATTGTGAGGCAATCGATTTTCCTATGAAACACACGGCCAAATCCAAAAAATCTGTGCAGGTTCCCGTAGATTTGCAACAAATTCACGCAATTATAAGTCAAGACGAGTTACGACCAACCTTACATGCAGTAAATTTGGACCATAAGTCATTTACTTTGTTCTTTGATTCTGGTAGTCCACGTAATATCATGGATTTGAGGACTCACCATTTACTCTTTTCAAACTTCCCTATAGAGAAGTCCGGAGTAAGACTCTCGGGTATAGGAAATAATGAATTAAACGTGGTAGGAGTAACTCATGTTCAGTACAAGGTCGGTAAGCGCACGTTTTCCGATACCTTTATCGTTGTACAAAACATTAATATGTATCCCGCAGTAATTATCGGATACCCGTCTATGGGCACTCAAAATATTACCTTAGCCCCTGCAAAACACGGCGTGTATATCAAAGGAAAATTCTATAAGTCTTCTAATACCCTAAAATCAGTTTTAGATAATAAGGAGACAGACAGAGTAGTAACATATATCGAAGAACCAATCACTTGTCTCATAAACCAAGAAATAATCCATGCGACCCAACAGAATTCTCGCTCACCCGTAATATCAGCTTGCACGCAAACTCTCGAGCCGAACGTAACTTCGAACACATTAGTGCGTGTAAAGAAAACCTTGCCGGGATCTGAAATGTTAATCCTTTCCGACACTCTGAAAACACACGGATTATCCGTCACACAAGCCATTTACACAGTCGGCTCACAACAACAATGTAACATCGAAGTCTGTAATCATTTGAATACCACTTTAGTAATCCACAAAAATCAACATATCTTGGATGTGGAAGTTTATAAACACCGCATTCTTACCGTAGCTGAGATCAATCACGCTCAATCAGTTGCGGATGAATCCCTTTTGCAATCTATAAAAATAAAATCAATAAGGACATTCAAGAAGAAGAAATTCAGCAGAAATTTTTGAATCTTTTAACTGAATATCATGATGTTTTTTCCACTACGGATGAAACCTTAGGAAAAACGGATGTCATCGAGCATCAAATAAGGCTAAAGGACAAACAGAAAGTAATCTATGTACCTTCGTACAGACTCCCTATGAAATTTCAGAATGAGATAACTGAGGAAGTAGGTAAAATGCTAAAAGAAGGAGTCATTAGGAAATCAAACAGCCCTTATAATTTTCCGTTAATAGTAGTACCGAAAAAAGATCGAACCTGGCGGATATGCGTCGATTTTCGTCGCTTAAATGAGGAAACAATCCCTGACCGATTCCCAGTGCCATATACTGACGATATTCTATCTCTACTAGGTCAGAACAAATATTTTACCAGTTTGGACTTACTAAAAGGCTTCCATCAGATTCCGTTGGAAGAAGAGAGTATCCCATACACTGCCTTCAGCACAGCCAGGGGACATCATGAATTTTTGCGTATGCCTTTTGGTTTACGTTGTGCTCCTATAACTTTTACTAGAATGATAAACATTGTGTTTGGAGACTTGTTAGGAGATATCCTACATGCCTATATGGACGACCTAGTAATCTTTTCTAATACCTTAGAAGAACATCTACGTAAATTAGAGTTAGTGCTACAAAGACTAAGGCAGCATATCCTAAGGGTAAAGATAAGTAAGTGTGAATTTTTTAAGACAGAACTAGTCTATTTAGGTTTCACGGTGTCTAGTCAAGGCCTTAAAGTAGTCCATGATAAGGTATCAGCTATCCGTAACTTTCCGATACCTACAAACGTCAAGGGAATACAGCAATTTCTAGGGTGTAGCGGGTATTACAGGAGGTTCATTAGGAACTACTCCATCATAGCCGCTCCCCTAACCGATCTTATAAAGAAGGGTGTAGATTTCATATGGTCTGAAAATCATCAACAGGCGTTCGATAAATTGAAAGATGAACTGTGTAGTTCTCCTATCTTGAAATTTCCTGACTTCGGTAAGGAATTCTTTATTGCAACAGACGCCTCAGACCTAGGAGTAGGTGGTGTATTGCTTCAACAATATGATAAACAGTTTTTCCCTATAGCTTTTTATTCACGTAAACTAAGACCTTCCGAAAGTAAATATGCAGTAATAGACAAGGAAGGGCTCGCTATTGTTAATTCACTAGTGCATTTTAAGTTCATAATATACGGTTATCCCGTCAAGGTTCTCACTGATCATAAGCCCCTAACCGACTTCTTTAAAGGCTTTAGTCACAGCCCTAAGCGAACTCGGTAGCACATGATCATCCAAGACTTTGGCGTGAGGATAGGGTATTTACCTGGGAAAGCAAATATCATTGCTGACGCATTATCACGCAACCCCTCTTCATCTTGTACCGAGCCATTAGCTGAATTAATAGATATCTCAACCTCCACGCCCATTGTTAAAACTATATCTGAACAGGAAGATCTGGGCTGGAGTGCTGAACTATTACAGACGGAACAAAGAAAAGATCAGCAAGTAGAAAAAATCATAAATGCGTTAAACGGAAATCCGAAGGAAAAGGAATATATAAAGTATAAGCAGCAGAATTATATAATCAAAGATAATATCCTGTGTAGATCCGTGACGAGGAAAACCCGCAACACACCACAGTTGAATAACAACCAGGTGGTGGTACCTATCTCACTCATACCCACTGTCTTAAAATGGTTGCATGAAAATCCACTGCATGGACACCCGGGTTTTTCCATAATGTCACAGAAAGCCAAATCTTTATTTTATTGGCATACGATGCTTACAGATATAAAAAAGCACATAGCAAATTGTCGCACTTGTCAAGAATACAAAGGGCACACGAAGACACCTGTCAGCCTAGGGGCTTACCCGTGCCAAATCAACCCTTTGAAAGAGTACACTTAGATTTATTAACAGGGTTTTACGAGTCAGACAGAGGAAATAAGCACCTCCTAGTAATCATAGATGCCTTGACTCGATATACAGAACTGATAGCGCTTAAAACAAAAACCACAGTCGAGTGCGCTAGAAAGTTTTACGAGTGCTACATTTGTAAACATGGAATTCAACACACAATCATATCTGACTCTGGCGGGGAGTTCAATAATCATTTCCTTAACTCCTTGTGCGAAGGAAGAAAATCAATACCATGATCTATCACCCAGAGTCTAATGGGCTAGAGGAAAGGGCAAATCGTAAGGTTTTAAACATTTTAAGGGTCACCTTAGGGGGGGCAGACCCCAACTGGGACATTGCCATACCTGCGGTACTAAGCACACTTAATCACTCATATCATGTGTCTATTAAAATGACACCGCACGAGGCACTGTACGGTATCCCAGCTAGAACACCTTTCCACGTATTAACGCCTACAATTAATTTATCAAATCCTCTAAAGGATGTTATGGATGCAAGCATAAGTCGATATAATATACTTCGTAAGAATCTAGAAGAAGCACAAATTATAATGAAAAGAAATCATGATAAAATAGCTAAGCCAACTAGAACATATGCCGTGGGCGATAAGGTATACATACAAGTATACGTACGTAAAGGTCTAAATTACAAACTGACACCAAAGTTTGAAGGCCCGTTTAACATTTTAGAAACTAGGTTATATTCCTTTATTAGACACCCATAAAGTAGAGTTTTATTATAGCCTAATATCAGTCAGCGTTGAAAATTATAGGATTATGATCACTATTCCTTTTGATTCTTCCGATGCTTGGCAATCATACAAAATAGCACCGTTTCCAACTTTCATGACGAATAACTCAAGTCCAGTAATATCCAATTTGATGGGACATGTTCTGATTTCTCCTGATAGGAAATCATTTACAGTCATTAAAGACTTAGATAAACTCACTCACTGTTCAGAAGCCATGAATAATAAAGTTTGTACAGCTGACTCTTTTGAATTCTATCCTATATCAATGGATTCATGTGAGTTAGGCATAGTGCTAAACGGCTCTCTCTCCCATACACGCGAAGGTTGTCTGAAGAAACTTTATCCCTTTTACAGTAATAAGTTCAATTACATAATGAATAATGGCTCCTGGATCCGATACGACAAGGACGGTTTTCAAGTCGAATGCCCGGACGGGACCACCGCCCATTCCCAAGTCTTTGTAGCAGTTGATGGCTGTACGGGGACATCTACAAACTACACCGTCAGAGGGGTCAACACGATAATACATGAGAAGACGTATTTTGCGAACTATACCTGGGCGACTACAATTATCCCATCACTACCTCTCCCATACAACGCGCGGGTGGCTCATCATTTGACGCAACTGGCTGAGATGAACCACACGTCACCGACTTATGCAGGAGGAGAAAATCTTCGTTACTACGTGCTGCTGGCCGTGTTTAGCGTGACGGCTATATTGATTATCGCCGTTAACATCTTTGCTTGGCGTAGGTTGAGGCGTACACAGAAGGATCTTCAAGGAAACGTGTTGTCACGTCCAGATGACGTACCTGTTGCGTTAAAAACGTATACATTCAGGGCCGCCTGAAACTGGCCATTTCACTTGGTGCCTAGGAAAATTGTCTGGAATTGTGTTGTGTGTGAAAAGCGGTCTGTACGCTGGCAATATGTAGGACAAGAAAGACTCAAGCCTTTGCATTTAAACAGTTAAAGTATCTCTCGGGCACCTAATAAAATATTGTAGCCCAATATATATATATATATTAATATACTCCTAAAAGTATTTTTCGGGCACCTAATAAAATATACCAGCCCTATGTATTAATCTGTGCACACTTATACTATTATACAATTGTACAATTATATTTTCTATTATAAGAAGTGACAAGTACTCTTTAACAATTATCCATGATCATGTTTGTGTTTACACAGTAACCGCTATTCTTAATCAGGTTACCTATTACCAAAATCTACCAGTAACCGCTATTCTTAATCAGGTTACCTATTACCATAATCATCATGTATACATGTTAACCTTTGATTTTTACCTTTGATTTTTTTTGGTACCCAATAATCATTATTATCAAGCATGGATCTATATTTTCCATGCATTTATCTTTGTTTATGAATATGTCCAAAAAGGGTATGTAACAGAACCTTTTTATACATTTAATCACTTGTTATGATTATATCTAAATATATGTTACGAGCACACTCCTAAGAAACCATGTTTAAAGTAACTTTTGTTATTCAAGGCTTGAATGGTAGCTGTCTGAGACTAATGTAATAAATACATGTTTAGGAACAGATAATTACATATCTGTAAATAGAATCCATGACCTGAGGGGTCATTGGCGAATTAGGAGCGTCCTACGTGACCAAGACAAATCTAGATCACGCTATGCAATGCCTGCAGTAGCCTGGTTTAAGTTTGTTTGAAAACATCATCGTTTTGCAGCTTTTGTCAACTATTCATAACCCTCCATGGGAAGCGGTTGACCTGTTAACCTGCGCCGGAAACTTGTAACTTCCGAGCCGGCGGACTACGTATATTTTTTATGTGAATCGCTGAGATAGCTAATGTATCGCTATCAACGTGATGCTCTAACAATTCAGTTCATTTCTAGTGATCAAACGGAATGGTCTCACGACCGAACTGTCTCTCTTGTTATGGAGTTCAAAAATAAAGTTGTTTTACTGTTATCAACTTATCCGTTTGAATCATCTCCTTTATTCTAAGAAGAACCACTCTACTAAGATACCACATAGGAGAGGAGAAAAGAAGGAACCAGAATGCTTACGAATGACAGTCGTAAGAAGAGACAACCAGTCTTTTGCAAAAGCGAAACGAACAGATTTCCATTGTTTCCCCGATATATTTTCATAATAGACTTTGGAATGATTATGGATTACAAACATTGAAACAATATTATAAAACAATGTCACATATGTTACATATGTAAATACATATTAGCAGTGGCGGCTGGTCAGCAGGCACTGTGGAACTGCAGCAGCCCCTATGGATTTCATAATATATATGCACAAAACTATGACTACAAGAATATGAGATATTGAGTATAGATTATCAATAATCCTTTAAAAATGATTACCGTTCTCTTGTTTTTTGTAAAAAAAAAAAAATAATAATAATATTATAATAAATGAAACAATATGTGGAACTGCTGGTGCTCATCAGTTCTTATTTTGCTAAGTAGGGTGATAATGTTGCCGGCTCATACGTAAGGGTGGCGGGAGCAGTGTTAGCCTAGCTGTTGGAGGGCGAAGGTGTGATTTGAAATTCGTCAATAGCCTAATCAATATGTAGTATTAGTGATAGTGATCAAATTAGGGACGATGCTAATGATGTGTAATGTAATGCAGAGTAATCAACTCAGTGGTGAGTTGCAATAAATGAGAAAAACTGATAACCATAATATTGTCAATGATACTAAAATTCAAAATAGCTTTCGGAGAGAGAGAGAGAGAGTGTATGTGTATGCAAGCATCTGTGTTTTAGGTGGGTGTTATTAGTCCTTTTGTTTTATTTAGGCCTATGTTATTTTATTTTACTGTCATACTCTGTTTTGTACTATCTCAATGTTTTTGTTTTCGAGTTTTTATTCTTTTTAATGGTTTAATGATTTTTATTTTGCTACGCTTAGTTTACATAAACTTAATATTTTCATATAACCTCATATTCTAAATTTTTCGTCAGTCCGTCCGCCAGTCTCTCCGCTGCCGAAAGTTACTGCTTGGAATTTTAGTATTTTAATACTTTTTCAGTTTTGTTTTGTTTCAAATTTGATTAGGGTGATCCTCCATTAGTAATCAGTCACAAGAAAAACTGAACTTGAAGACATTTAGTTTTCGGCATTGTTTATAGTGCCATATATAATATAATATATACCTATATATATATATATATATATATATATATATATATATATATATATATATATATATATATATATATACATATATATATTCGTATATATAAGTATATATATATATATATATATATATATATATATATGTGTGTGTGTGTGTGTGTGTGTGTGTTTAATATCAAGGAATTGAAAATTTATTTAACAGCACCCATATGAATGACAGCCAGGAGTCGCCATTGCATATTATTTCCGAATCGGCCAATCATATGAAGGTCCGGATAAGCCTGGATAAAGGTCCGAATCAGCCAAGGTCCGAATCAGCCTGTTCCCGAGAGAGAATGGCTTTACGTTTTGCGGAGGTATTTCATCTTGCAGTTGAGGGAACTGAAGAGTCAGTGAGAGAGCACCATTACTGAGAGAAAGAGAGAGAGAGAGAGAGAGAGAGAGAGAGAGAGAGAGAGAAACTCATTTGCATGAGCCAGTTTCGAGAAAGCCACAGATGGCTGTCTGACGAGCTAACTGGAAAGTCGTTCACTCAAGTAGAGAGAGAGAGAGAGAGAGAGAGAGAGAGGCGGAGGAAAGAGAGACAGACAGACAGACAGACAGACAGTCCTGAAGCCTCCTCAACCTTCCTGGGGACTCTTACATGCTGCGGTTAGGGTTTAAGTTTGTTGATCAACCTTACTCGAGTAATATTGCACTGTTATATTGGTCTGGTCTAGTGTGGAGCGGCGGCGCACGTCTCTCTCTCTCTCTCTCTCTCTCTCTCTCTCTCTCTCTCTCTCTCTCTCTGTCTCTCTCTCCTCCTGCATCAATCCTTCCCTGCTACAATCCTTCATAGCTCAATAATGGCGTCTCCTTCCTAGGAAGTCCTTCACTACTTAGGCCTATCTTCCAGTAATCTCACTGGAGCCACTCCAGAATTACAGCTAAAGAGGATTCCGCCTTTTAGATCAATCATGTCTTCTTATAATTATGATGACATTAGTGAAGAAATGATCATATTTATCAACTGAGTTTTGCAGTTCCTTCAATGCGTCGCTTGAGATGGAAGGAAGAAGCAACAAAGAAGCCGAGATTCTGGTTTTTGTCAAGTTTGAGATGGTATGAGAAAGCCATTTATCTTATTATCCTCATATTTTGGAATATTGTAGTTTAATTTCAATATTATATATTAACATAGCAAAAAAGATATATATAATAAAAATATATCATCGATAAAAATTACTTTATTTACATAAATCATTGTAAAAGTCTCATATGAATGATAAATAATGGTTGCATCTCGGCGTATACCTCGGTAATTATCCTATTCTCTTCTTATGTGTAGATATCCGTTTAGTACTGTTATTTTTGGTTACAGTGATGTTAACCAAAGAAAATTCATGAACTACTTAATGACATGAGTTGAGAAAGTGATACCGCAATGATGAAATGTGCAAAGTTCAATGCTGCTATAAGGTCCAAGGGAACATCATCGTCAATATAAGATTAAGGTAACCTTGTTCACCTTCCCCTTCATTCACTGCTGAATATCATTTTTGCTGTTCTCCGATCCGACGAATAGATTCAGAGCTCGAAAATGAAAATATTGCATTTATTCCTTTCTTTGCATAATTCTGGTCAGTCTCATTCCTTCTACTGCATCGTTCACCATCCGCTCCTGAACCATTTCCAGTCTCTCTCTCTCTCTCTCTCTCTCTCTCTCCCAGTTGCCATCTTTCTTTGCTTAATTGTTTCTTTATAGGAAGAACCTCAACCCTTACTGAGGCCTCTTTCCTACAGCGTTTTTTTTTTTTTCCGCACACGAGTCGGTCTCTGCACCGCAGGTATAGCGGACGGAAACCGCCGATACTGCGGTCGCCGCATAGAGACCGGTTATCTTTTTCTTGCAAACAGTCAACACTGAACAGGTTTATAGACTATGAATGTGAGAAATTAAATTAATTTTAGTAATGACTGTTTCTTCAACTAGATTTGTGTATTAATCTAGTCGAATATGGGACTAATCTACGTTTGTCAATCTTCATAAAATGACTTTACTCACAGAACTTCTTCAAGTTTTCAAACCTGTAATGGCTGACATTGTCAAACTACTTTTTTTCCTGGGAAATCTTTGAAAAGTTCCCCCTTCCCTCCACCCCCCAAAACAAAATGAAACTAATGGTAGTTATGTCTATTCCGATGGTGAGTATTTCAAGGATAAAATCAGGACGAACCGGAGAAAAATGCTAGAGTATTAATTACTATAATATTCAGGGGATTATCACGTTGCGTAAACAGACAATTTAATGAACGGGGTGAAGGAGAGAGACAGGCAAAAGACATCCAAACGGACAGTGAGACAAACAAGACAAGGAAAAGACGGCTCGACTTGGATCTTGAGTCACAGGTGGCGTTCGTCTGTTGTCTCGACGAACATTGAAGGAATCAAGTGAGACTTCCATAACCTTTTTCGTGTTTTCTTGTCTTTACAAAATTTGTTAATTTGTCGAGCAGATAACATTCACTCAGGTGACAATAAGATGCTGCTGTTTATGAATATTGCAGGCTCTCTCTCTCTCTCTCTCTCTCTCTCTCTCTCTCTCTCTCTCTCTCTCTCCTGCATTACATCAATAATCCTTCCCTGCTACGATCCTTCATAGCTCAATAATGGCGCCTCCTTCCTAGGAAGTCCTTCACCACTTAGGCCTATCTTCCAGTACGATAACTGGAGCCACTCCAGAATTACAGCAAACTCTGCTTTAGGCTACAGAGGATTCCGCCTTTTAGATCAATCAAGTCTTATCACAATTAATTATTATGACCTTAGTGAGGAAAAGATCATATTCATTAATAGATTTTTGCAGTTCGTTCAATGAGTCGCTTGAGATGGAAGACAGAAGATGAGGTTCTCGTTTTTGCCAAGTTTGAGATGGTACAAGACAGCCATTTATCCTATTATCTTCATATTTTTAAGAACGTGTTGTAGTATAAAATTAATTTTAATCGAACTATTAAAGTTTAAACAATATATATATATATATATATATATATATATATATATATCTATATATATATATAATATATATATATAATATATATATATATATGATATTATATATATATATATATATATATATATATATATATGAAAGTAGTTTTAATCACTAATACACACACACACACACACATATATATATATATATATATATATATATATATATATATATATATATATATATATATATAATATATATATATATATATATATATATATATATATATATATATATATATATATATATATATATATATATATATATATATATATATATATATATATATATATATATATATATATATATATTATATATATATATATATATATATATATATATATATATATATATATATATATATATATATATATATATATATATATATATATATATATATATGTGTGTGTGGTGTGTGTGTGTATTAGTGATTAAAACTACTTTCATTACATAGATTGTTATAGAATTTTCATATGAATGATAAATAATGGGCGGGTCTCGGCGTGTCAAGACATTCACTAGACCGAGAATTCTTTCTTGTACAGTGATGCTCAAATCTCACGCGACATGTTTCCATAGGATTTCGTTCAAAATTCACTAACTGGCAACCTAACATGCTCTATATCTATCTATTATTTCAATGCGGAAACGCGATTATTGAATACAATAAGGTCATAATATACTTCATAAGAGTGAAATCTGTCATATATTTCAAAACTGTAAGAAAATGTCACGTGTAGCAAATTTCAGAAAAATCTCTTTCGAAACATTTTCAAAACTTTCGTTCACACATCGCTGAAGCATTTGACCAAAATGAAGTTATCATCAAGCATCAGTTCAAAGGTTAAATAAAAAAACGAAAAGAATTGTCATAGCATTAACAATGTTTCAAAAGCAAGCATAAAATTTTAACTAGTCTTATTTGACTGCTTTTACAACTCAGTACTGAAAAAAAATGTAAAATGTATATACAAAAGTAGAATGCGGTCACCGATATCAACGTGTGACTGAGGGGAGCGGGTGGGAAGGATCATTAGTGTCGGTGCAACAACAACCACCCAGTGTAACATAAGTAGGTCTACACTGACTAGCGAAAATGAAATTATCTTGAAAACTTTTATTTTATATACCTTAGAAGAATATTAAGATTTTCATACATAATTATTTGTTGTAATTCTTAAATATTTCAAAAATGATGGTTTACTTGCAAATATTCGCACATGCAAGCATTCTTTTGTCAAAGCCAAGATATTGTTCCTAGGCATAGGTGTTAGATTTCTTTACTTTACACTTAACAGTCGCATCTCTTTATTAACAATTTCTGGCCAGAAAGCAGATTAGGTTATGTACACATTCTTGCACTTCAAGTTACCTTATGAAAGAATAAATTATACATCAAAAGCGAGCTGAAGGAATTTTAAGAAAATAATATCTTAAACCAGTTGAAAAACAAGTGTTCCATACGTCTTGATAGTTAATACATATGATATTTCGATTAATAGCCATCTTCTCCATATAATCAAAATCAGCAGCATCTTTTATTCCTCAAAGAGCAGGTAATCTTTGCAAATAAAAACATTAGTAACAGAATACATTTCAGAAGACTTAGAATATTTTTTAGGCCTATAAATCATTTTGCAACATACAGCCAGCTTAAACGCAGTCTAAAACTTCAACATTCAAAGAAAACTGGTTGTAATTCATATTCTGTCGTATTCATCAAAAAGCAGGTAATCTCTACAAATAAATTCATTAGTAACAGATTAGGCTACATCTCAGAAGGCATAGATTATTTCTTTAGGCCTACGAAACATTTTCCAGGCAGCTTAAACACAGCATAAACTTCAACATTCAAAGAAAACTGGTTGTAATTCATATTCCTACTTTGAAAATGTTGTCATGACTGTCGAGCTTATTAGGTCTACTGTCATAATACTGCAGACGTACTAGTTATGTTGACCAATCCGAGGAGCATGTTTAGTGCGCTTTCATTGATGGCACCGCTAACCTTATCACACCGCACTTTGAACTAAGCAACGTAAAAAAAAATGAGTTCAAATCACACAGAATACGAATCATACAAATGCAAAAAAGGGATCATATTTATATAACCATAAGGAAAATAGGGCTAGCTGTGAATTCGCAAACTTGTCGACATGTATGACATTAGAAAAAAAAAAAAAAGTTTAACAGTACTTGGCAACGTAACGTTGAATCTGAGAATCTGGACGATACAAAAAGAATCATGTCGCATGAGATTTGAGCCCCACTGTACAGTAAGTTCCAGAAGTGAAGCGACAGATTTCAGAATTGATCGTACTTCTTTAGAAAGTCTCGTGGGGTCGCCAGTTAGTATATTTTATTCCAATTATTGTCATCCTATTTATCTGATAATACGTATCAGTGATTAACTGTATAAGCGCACAAAGTATTTCCCCAGTGAATGATCAATGTTAGTTCAGTAATTGTTTATTAATAGAAAAAAAAAGAATTTCCCCAAAGAAACATCTGCGGCTTCCAAAGTGTGATATGAAGTGTTCACCATATAGTGGCAGCAGGAACCGTGTGCATAAGCATTGGCCTAATATTTGTAAATTAACTTTTTACTTTTATAGCGTTATATCGAATGTTATTATGATTTCTTTTGATAAAGCACAGAGAAGTTTAGCATCTGATTAAATTAAATATAAATAAGACAAGTTGGTATAAAAAAAAAAAAAAAAAAACGAAATCCAAGTTATGTGCGCGTTTAGCGTTGGTTACATGGTTAGGCCTATTTCAAGAATCAAGGAAGTATATTTTCCAGCTTGCTAGTTAATCATTTCATGGAATTTCTCGATTGTGCAAATTTTTGCATGCGGAATTACGTTCAGGGTCGCACCAAACAAGTATTTTCGTAGGTTTCCACCTTTTCTTATTTTTCAGTACATAAGTGAGACTATTCTTGTCCATACGATCCGGAGTGTGAATATGCTTGGCGAGCATTATTCTAATTCGAGTATCCCCTATGTCTCTCTTCTCTCTCTCTCTCTCTCTCTCTCTCTCTCGTCTCTCTCTCTCTCCTCTCTTTCCTCTTCTCTCTCTCTCTCATGATGTTTTTTATCTATCGGGAATAACTAGAGGTCTGTTTAAGAATCGAGCAATAGGCCTATTGGTCATGCTCGGGAGCTTCTTTATATATATATTTATAAAATAATTTAATTAATATATATATATATATATATATATATATGATATATAATCCCAAAAAAAACTCATTAAATTTCTGTTATGCAATGATACTTGACTGGATCGAACTGATTACTGGTTGTCAGTGGAAATATGAATTTGGGTGATATCACTCCCTTATGATACTCCCACTTACGCAAATTCAGTCTTAAATTTCACGGTTGGGATATGATTCGAAGATTTGAGGTAATAGGTTGAAGTGAAAAAGGTGGAGTTAGTATTGTGGGTAGGGGTAGAGGTAGAGGGGGGAAGGGGTGGTTGGGGTCTGTCGTCTCCCTACTTAACCAGATGGTGATTTTACGGGTGTTCTGGTTGCTTGCGACCGACTTTCTTATTTTTTTATATAGCGAGTCTGTTTCCCAGGTGCAAGGACAGGTCCTGGTGTCGGTCCTGAAGGTCCTATCTTTGCCTAAATAACAGACAGTGGCCCTGCATTCTAAGCCTTGCAATGCCCGGAACTAGGCCTAGTCACCTGAGGGTAGCAGCAGAGGTTAGAGCCTTTCTCGAAGATGGTGTTTTATGCTCGGTCCTAGAAGCTAGAATCAGAACTACCAACCACCCCCAACTTCTCCATTGAATCTAGGTGCATTCATGGTTGATTATGTTTAATGTCGCGGAGATTTTCCCTTCACATTCTATTGATACTTGCATGGTTTTATGCATCTTCGCTAAACAATTGATAATACACTATAATATTAAATATTTGTTTCCTCATTGCTCGAAATATACATTGGTGATGTTGGTAATCCTGTGTTGAACGAGAATTTCAAATTGTTTCGTTTCTATAGTTTAAAGTAATTGCTATACTTTGAAATAATTACTATTACCATAATTTTTTCTTATGATTGTTATAAATATCATAGATTTGATATTTGTTCATCATATGTTAGCTTTATTTTGCTTGATAGAGCTTTCACTGTAGAAAAAAAAAATTTCAGCTACGAGTTGTAGTTGCCAGTTAGTGAATTTCGAACGAAATTCTCTGAAATTTGTCGCTTCATTTTTGGAACTTACTGTACGATATTAGTATTTTTGGTTACATATAACCTTAACAATTTCTTAAATAACTAGTAGGGATGGGCAAGTACCGCTAATTTCGTTACCGGTAAAAAATTTACTATTACCGGTAAAATGTATTTCACTAGCAAGGCGATCGTGAGTGGTATGTTGGACTGTTGCTAAAATGGTATTCCCGGCAATGCAAGTTAGGTAAATGGTAAGATGGTGTCGAGTCGAGTTTATGGCGTGTTGTGGTTACTAATGTGTTCCGCGATTCCACCAATTATTTCATTAGTGATAATGGTAACTCAGAGATAGTCTATATTAAAAGTTTGTGTTTGATCATATGCATTTATATGCATGTTTTTATGTATATATATATATATATATAATATATATATATATATTTATATATATATATATATATACATATATATATATATATATATATATATATATATATATATATATATATATATATATATACTATGCCCTATTCGACATTTCTCCTATGAGGGGGTTGCCAGACAGGACATAAACTGAGCGACACTCTCTGCCTTATTGAATGATAAACTCAGCAGGGACAGACCTTCCACAACCAACCACCTAATATATATATATATATATATATATATATATATATATATATATATATATATATATATATATGACTGGTAAAGTGTTCTGTAACAACAGAATTCCATCTAATAAAAGGAGCCCATAAAAACACCAAAATGTAGAGAGAAAAGTACTATATTTCAGAGACTGCTGTCTCTCTCTTCAGGTATATACCTGAAGAGAGAGACAGCAGTCTCTGAAATATAGTACTTTTTCTCTCTACATTTTGGTGTTTTTATGGGCTCCTTTTATTAGATATATATATATATATATATAGTATATATATATATATATATATATATATATATATATACCATTTAATAGCACCAGATACGCAGAAGTAGTGATCGTCTCTTTAGACATCTTGTTGACAACTGGCTCAATTTTATTGAATAGTTGAAATAGCTTTTGTGGCATTCAATAGAAACACTGGCATGTAGAAGACAAATTGAAGAAAAAATGTTGCCTTATTGTAGTCAGCATGTTTCCATGTTGAAAGTTGCCGTCAACATATGAGTTCAAAGCCAGGCATGTTGAATGCCACATGCTGCTTTGGTGGAAAATTATGAACTCATAATAATGTAAACTGAATATATGTTGTAATTAAGAGGGTTCAAGAAGGAATAAGGTGTAGGGTAGAAATAATCTACACACAATCATCTAAGTGAATTAAATCATGCCTAGAGTATCGACTGTGTAGATCAGGAGTGGCCAGACTTTTAGATTCTGAGATCTAAAGACTAAACTTCTTTTATGATCTACTACATATGCTACATAATCACATGAAATTATTACGTTAACTGGGGAAAAATTCAAATAGTATAGTACTATAAAACATGATTGGAATTGCCTCACTTACAGAAAAGAAATATATATATATATATATATATATATATATATATATATATATATATATATATATATATATCAGTTCGAGCTAAATAAAGAAAAATCTGTTCAAACTAAATTTTACCAAATTATTATATGGCCTACCTGTGAAAGGATTCTTTTACCAACTTTATTGTGAAGTTGATGCATAACACTGCATATTATGATAATTTACTAAAGGAGGATTCATAACTACTGTATAAATATTCTGTTTAGCCTATACACACACATATCTATCTATATATATATATATTATATATATATTATATATATATATATATATATATATATATATATATATATTATTATATATATTGATATATATATATATATATATATATATATATATATATATATATATATATATACACATATATATATATTGAGAGATAGACAGATATATAATATAATAATAATAATATTCGACTCTAATAATTGTTCCTCATAAGATATACAGTAGTCTTCAACCAGGCAACATCGTTCAAATTTGTGTAGTTCTCTTTATTCTAACGCAGAACAGTAGGTCGATTGATAAAAGTAAGCCAAAAACAAGTAAACGAACCTACTTGCATTTGCCGTATCAGCACAATTAGAAATAGTGAGTCATACAGATACTATTAGTTTTAGAAGAACTGGTGTTACTTTGTTCACTGTACTGTATGTGTGGTGAGTATTATAGTGGTTCAGCAATCAGCACATAGTGAAAGGCATTTTGACTATTTTTTTAATTACAGCAATAACGGTAAATTACCGGTACTGATTTTTACCGGTAATGTATCATAAAGCCTGTAACCAGAAAAACCGATACTTGTACCGGTACTTGTACCGGTACTTGCCCATCCCTTTAACTAGGAAATGGATATGAAATATGATGATATCAATTATTGCCCTTACGTTTGCCATTATTCATTTTATGTCACTTCGGCTTTTTTTGCATTTACAGAAAAGGATTCAAAGAGAGCTTGAAAATATTGAATAATTCTTCTTCCTATGTTCATTCTACTATCTTGCATGTCCGCTCCTGAGTTCTGATTGTTTTATCTCTTTATAGTTCCGTACAATATGATTATTATAGGTAGATCTATATAACTATTCTGCAGCTAGCTAGACTATGGCAGTTACCGTTTTTCTATGTAGTTTTACCTCCTGAACAAGAATTTAAAGTAATATATATATATATATATATAATATATATATATATATATATATATATATATATATATATATATATATATATATATTGGCAATGAAAACTACATTAATTCACAGATTCTTATACAATTTTCAAATTAATGATTAACAATGGAGGGATATCGTTGTGTAGTGCTCAAGAATATGCACGGGGTCATTAATCCATTGATTTGTCTACTATTTTTGGTTACAACCAATATTCATCTTATGCTTTTTAAAAGCTGAAGTATCATATGTAAATTTGATATATACTTGTGTCCTTCCCCTTCAATGTCTGTTTATAATAAATGTCATTAAAGCGTAAACCCCGCCAGTAAAGTTCAGTTATGCCTCCACAGTCCAAATCTTCTCCATTAACGAATTTCAGGCTTTTTCCTCAGTCCTCCGCAGCATCCTTTGGTCTTTGGTGATCTCGCAAATTATGATGTGCAAAGCTGTTTATCATTCCCTTAGTTACATTCAATGTACAGTGCGAGTAGTACGGTGTGCGACTATGCTACAGTTTGGTCAACATTTTCGTTTTTTTTTTTTTTCTGTACATTACAATATCGGATCTTTCATTCACAGTGAAAACCGGGGACGTCTGGTCACCCTAAGATGGATTCAAGTTCTTTAGGCCGAGTTGCACTCGAACTGTTGATTTCAAAGCCTTCAGTTTCCAGCCTCGAAGACTGAACTATATAAGCTTCCCCACTTGATATCAATAGTGAAAATGTCAAGAATTTCAGAAGGAGAAAAATCTATTTATTTTCTACGTGATGAAATAACTAGACTTCACGCCAAAACTAATTTGTGGATCCTACAAAGTGCCTCTACAAGACATCAAAAACTTAATATGGCATAAGAGAGAGAGAGAGAGAGAGAGAGAGAGAGGGGTGGGGGGGAGGGGGGGCGGGTAATAATTTATTATAGGTAATTTTAAAACGTTGACGGAATTTGGTAACCCATAAATTATCGTTTTCTATTTTCAAATGAGAGAAACAAAGAAAACGTTTTTACCGTTAACAACTTTAATCTGCCTTCTGTTTGAAATTAACTTTTGGGTGTTTAATATCTTCGTCTTATTTATGAATTATCATTTTTTACAGATATAAGTAATATCTCGGCTATGTATAAAAAGCCTGTTAAAGCCAGAGCATCATATTTTTTTTTTATTGTTTATCAAGATATTCGTCAAAATAAAATAAAAAATATAATAAAAATTTAAGTTAAATTGGCTATTCACGTAAAAATACAGCTTTTTTTTCCAGTCTGATTCTTTTGTATAATATATCACCTATCGTTCCATAATACTATTTAATTTTATTCTCTTGCGGAAGCCCTGGTTCAATATATCTACGAAATTAATATCATATAGTACTGATAAAGCCCAGATATATACAGATAAAATAAACCAAAATATTTTGTTTTACTTATGAATTAGAATAGTCTTTCTACATATGTCCCTTAGTCTCCTTTACACGTACGTGGGAATTTTTTATAAGTAATAATAATATATATATTATATATCTATATATGTGGAGAGAGAGAGAGAGAGAGAGAGAGAGAGAGAGAGAGAGAGAGAGAGAGAGAGAGAGAGAGAGAGAGAGAGAGAGAATTAGAAATTTAGGCTAAAAAGTAGCACTAGGATTTTGTGGTTTAGTACCGAAGTGAAACTCCATATCAAGACATAGTTGCCCTAATGAAAATCATTATATACCTATTATATCATTTTGAAAAATCTTGAGATTTCCAACAAATAGCCGATCAGTCACATTCTGTGAACAGATGTTTCCAAACCGTGAAATAATTCCACAAATGTTGAAGTATGTGTGGTTTTATTTACAGGTTTGAAACAGGCAAAAAAAGGGCAGTAAAATTTAAATAATTTTAATCGCATGGCAGTCGAAATAAGTATTGAGAAAATGCTCTTTCTTACTTATATATAGCTTCTGTCTTATAGGCCTATACCCTTTTTCGTACGAATTCAGATCCATCACTTCAACAGTTTGGTTACCAAGAGATGTCGCCACGGTATATAAGTAATGACGTCATTTATATATATATATATATATATATATATATATATATATATATATATATATATATATATATATATACTATCACATATATATATATATATATATATATATATATTTCATTTACGCTGAATATTTTTTTTTTATTAGATGAAGAGGAAATCGTCCTACTCTCTGATAAATGTGAATGAACCTATAAATATTCGCTGATGAAATTATGCGTGTATTGATGGAGAGCGAATTACTTCGTTATGTATATTGGCTATGTAACCTAGCCACCTGGGGGGGCAACCAAGTCCTTATGGGTGCCGGTCCCAAGCCGGATAAATAGGGAGGGTTGGTGTCAGGAAGGGCATCCGGCTGTAAAAATCTGTGCCAAAACCAAAATGGAATGAGCCGAAATATGGAAAGAGGTAATGCTAGGGCGTACTCCGTAAACGACGCACAGAGACATCGCCCTAACTCTGTGGTAAGGCGAGGGCTACTGCATCAGGAGCGGGTGCAGCTAAAGAAGCGAGCTCACATTGGGTTCAGAGTATGTCAGCTAAATGTTGGGTCCATGACTGGGAGAGGTAGAGAATTGGCTGACTTGATGAGAGAAAAGAAAGTAGATGTGTTGTGTGTGCAAGAAACGCGGTGGAAAGGAAATAAAGCTAAAGAGTTGGGAGATGGATATAAGCTATATTATAGTGGAGCAAATAAACAAGGTAGAAATGGAGTTGGCATAGTACTGTCTAGTGAACTAAAGAACTCGGTAATAGAAGTGCATAGAAAGAATGACCGTATCATCAGATTGAAGATATGTTATGGAGGAGAGATTCTGAATATTATAAGCGCATATGCACCACAAGTTGGTTGCACAGAAGAAGAGAAGGGAAATTTCTGGAGAGACATGGATGGAATAATGCAAGAACTGGAAGAGCATGAGAGGGTGATAGTTGGGGCAGATTTGAATGGCCATGTCGGAAGTGAAAATGAGGCGATTGGGCGGGTGCATGGGGGCCATGGAATTGGGGAGAGAAACCCAGAAGGAGAGAGTGTAGTGGACTGGACTTTGCTGTGTCATTCGACATGGCAATAGTAAACACATTTTTTGAGAAGAAAAGGGAACACCTAATAACATATAGGAGTGGGGGAAGATTCTCCCAGATAGACTATTTCTTGTATAAAAGGATAAATCTGTGGAGGTCAAGAACTGCAAAGTTATTCCAGGCGACCATGTAGCCCCCCAACCCCCAACACAGGCTGCTATGTATGGACTTGAAGTTGAAAAGGGAAAGAAAAACCAAAGCTAAAGGGATAAGGAAAATGAAATGGTACGAATTACAGAAGGAAGGGGATAAGAAGAGAGAGTTTAAGAGGAGGGTTTTGGAGGATATTGATATAGGGATTGAAGATGTTCAAGAATGGTGGGCACGAAATGCAGCAGTAATAAGAAGGCATGGAAAGGAGCTGCTAGGAGAGACATCTGGTATCATATGGGAAGAAAAGGATAGTTGGTGGTGGGATGAAGACATTGAGAAAGTAGTAAAAGATAAGAAGGAGGCAAAGAAAAGATGGGAAGAGTCACAGTCAGTGGAAGACAGAAATAGGTACAGAGAGAAAAACAAGGTGGTGAAAAAGGTGGTAGCCCAAGCTAAAGCAAAGTCGTATGATGATGTGTATAATGAGCTGGGGACAAAGGAAGGATTAAAGAAGATGATGAAGCTATCAAAGGCTAGAAATAAGAGCACCAAAGATATAACACACATCAAACAAATAAAGAATCAAGAGGTGTAGGCTTAGAAAGGAGGAAGGACATTGTGAAGAGATGGAAAGAATATTTCGAACAGTTGTTAAATGAAGAAAATAATAGACTAATAAGAGAGGATGGGCAAGTGAACATTGGCATGGTAATGAGGTTTTCTAGGCAAGAGGTACTAAATGCACTGAAGAAGATGAAGAATGGGAAGGCAACCGGACCAGACATGATCCCGGTGGAGGCATGGAAAGCATTAGGAGATGAAGGAGTGGATATACTGTACGATCTTATGATAAAGATCCTTGAACAGGAAAAGATACCAAATGAGTGCGTGGGAGTATATTGATCCCAATTTTTAAAGGGAAAGGCGATGTCCAAGAGTGTGGTAATTATAGGGGCATTAAATTGATGTCCCACACTTTGAAGATACTGGAAAGGATGATAGATGCTAGACTGAGAGAAGAAGTACAAATAGGTAAAGAGCAGATGGGATTTATGAAGGGAAGGGGAACAACAGATGGTATATTTTGTCTGAGGCAAATAATGGAGAAATTCGGGGAAAGACAAAGGGACCTACATATGGTATTCATTGACCTTGAAAAGGCTTATGACAGAGTCCCGAGACAAGAGGTATGGAGGAGCCTGAGGGAGAAGATGGTGCCAGAGAAGTATGTGCGATTGATACAAGAGACGTACCGGAATGTATTTACCAGAGTGAGGAGCAGTGTTGGGGAGACAGAAGGTTTTGAGGTGAGAGTAGGATTACACCAGGGGTCGGCTCTGAGCCCATTTATCTTTAACATAGTGATGGATGTTATAATAGAGGAAGTAAGGGAGACAGTACCATGGAACATATTGTATGCGGATGATATTGTCTGTGTGCAGAGAACAGGGAAGATCTGGAAGTGAAATTGGAAAGATGGAGACAAGTACTGGAGGACAGAGGAATGAGAATAAGTAGATCCAAGACAGAATATATGTGTACCACCACTGAGGGGGATGATAGAGAAAGTATTCAGCTTGGTGGAGAGCAAATAAGGAGAGTTGATAAGTTTAAGTATTTGGGATCTTTTGTTAACGCTGGAGGAAGTATGGAAGAAGAAGTAAAACATCGGGTACAGGCAGGCTGGAACAACTGGAGAGCGGCCTCGGGAGTTCTTTGTGACAAAAGAGTGCCGCTTAGGTTAAAAGGAAAATTTCACAAGACGGTGGTAAGAACAGCAATGCTGTATGGTACGGAAACAGCAAGCATGAGAAAAGCAGAGCAGAAGAAGATGGATGTGGCAGAAATGAGAATGACTTAGGTGGATGTCTGGGGTAACAAGAGTGGATAGGATCAGAAATGACTACATAAAGGGGGTCAACTAATGGTGGTGGAATATCAAAGAAAGTGCAGGAGGGGAGGCTGAGATGGTATGGACACCTGTTGAGGAGAGATGAGGACCACGCTGGGAGACATACTATGGGAGTGGAGGTGCAAGGAAGAAGAAGAGAGGGAGACCAAGAAAGAGATGGAAGGACTGTGTGAGAGGAGATTTACATGAGAAGGGAAAATTGATGAGGCAGAAGTGCAAGATAGAAATAGATGGAAACGGCTCATCCGAAACGGCGACCCCATATAAAAATGGGAAAAAGCTGGGAAGAAGAAGAAGAAGAAGATTGGCTATGTACAGTTGATGATGTTATATATATATAAGTAAGTAGCTATTCAATCTTCGATAAAGAAAAATTTAAAAAGTAATATTTTCCATCCATAATGGTATGCCGTATATACGCAGTAGGCGCCAATTGTGACTTTTTTTTTTCTCCCTCTCTCTCTTTTTAGCTTATAGGTAAGATGGGTGAAAGAAGAGTGAGGGCAGTTAGCTAGCTAACCGTGGTAGGGAATAGTTTGGAAAGTTAAGTATAACTAAGAGTAATGTAAAGTATGGTTTATCCACAATATTATTTGGGTAAGGGTACAATTTTCTAACTAATCTTGACATAATACAATAATGATTATACATTATATTGACATGGTGAATTGTACAGATTACATATTTTGAATTTTATTACATAATATAATCATATTTAATAAAGTTGCAATTTTCTAACTCTAAACTTAATTTTAATTATCATAATGATTTTGTATTATATCTACATAGTAAATTCTACACATTACTTTTTCACAAGACATTTCTTAATAGTATAATGGTCGAGGTTCATCGCGATGAATAAATATATGAAGATACTCTTCTCCACCATCCGTGGTCTGTGTTGTTTGGTTCAAGGTTTCTCTCTTCTGCTTCTGATTCTTCTGCTAATTCACTATTGTATTGAACTAGTTTCCTCCATATATTGGTTGCCAGTCTGTATAATCTCTGATAAATTGATTCTACTTTGTATTTTTTATGTATTTGTTCTATATTCAGATTGTCATCTTCTTGATTGTTTCTCACTGCAGACCTCAGTATCTTATTTTGGAATTTTTGTAATGCACTTATATTGGAAGTCGATGCTAAGTACATGATTATTGGTGGAAATTCCATTATTGGTCTGATTAGGCTTTTGTAGAAATGGATTTTGACAGTTGTGTTCATATTCCTAAACCTTTTCAGCTTTGTATTTTGTGTTCTTGCTATCCTTAGCCTTTCTCTCACATGTCTTGATATTCCTCTTTGTCCGAATTGCATTCCTAGCATTATTGTACTTTTAGTAAAATTCATTGGTTGTTGGTTGTAATGTATTGAGAAACACTACTCTCTCATTCTACTATGTTGAACCTTCTGGGAGTTGTTGTTCAGTTGTTGGCAATCTGGGAATCTCCCGCCATCCACGAACTGTGATGCCAGCAGAAGCATGGGTCTGCTTACTTGTAATTGATATACCAGAATAAAGTACGTGAATGACCAACCTGTCTTCTTGGGACCTAAGTACTAAAGGACGAGAATGCAACAGTGGCGACGAGGAAGAACCCAGTGTACGAAGAGGTATGTCACATTGAAGGAGAGTTAGTGTACCAGCGACAGCCGGCCGTATCTAGCCTAGCATACCAGTTTAGGCCTGGCCAACGTCCAGACTCCAATATTCGAGTAGCCTGAATTCAGCTGTATTTGTTGGGGACTACCGAAGTTCCATACCCTGTCAGGAAGGATGGCAGCAGCAAGGAGACCGACAATTCCCGAGTTTAACCCAGATAAATTGGAATTATCTTGTTGGCTGGATCTATTTTCCATGAATTGTGAAGTAAATGAAGTAACAGAGGCGACAGTAAAAAGGGCTTTGTTGCTTTCTTCAGTTGGAGTAGAGACATTTTCCACGATCTGTAAGTTAACAGCACCGAAATTGCCGTCTGCAGTTCCATTTGATGACCTAGTAAATCAACTAAAGTCGCATTTTATAACGAAACTAAGTTATCATAGAGCATTATGTGATTTCCTACAGAGGAAGAAGAAAAGTAGTGAGTCAGTGAAGGAATATTATGCAGAACTAAAATTGTTAGCTCAACAGTGTGAATTTAATAGTGATTTTGACCGAAGGTTGAAGGAACAATTATTGGTTGGTATTGATAATGAAGTATATTTTAAGGTTTTATTAGCTGATCCTTTTGAGTTTAAATCAATCTCCTCTCGTGAATTACTTGCCAAGGTTACCAATTTAGAAACTGCCTATGTTACTGAATGTAGTCCTACTTCAAGTTCTTTTACAGATAATAGGCCTGCAGGTACTGTTAACAAGGTTAGGCATAAGGTAACTAGGCCTAGGCCTAGGCCTAATTCTAGTGCAGACTCTAAAGGGAGAGGTAAAAGTGATTATTGTAAAGTTCAAAGTAAATGCATTCATTGTGGGCGCGATAACCATTTAGCTAATAATTGTAGATTTAAGAATGCTAAATGTTATTCCTGTGGCAAGGAAGGCCATGTTAGTACAGTGTGTCCCAATAAAAAGGCTATAAATAAATCTAGGAATGTTAATACAGTGCATGATGTAGAGGAGTCTACTAGTAAGCATATTCCTGTTAATGAAAGTTTCCATGATTCTTATGATTTATTGAAACTTTTTGATGTTAATGTGAATTCTATTGATTTTGTCGATGATTATGAGGAACCATATAGAGAAATTTTAAGGTTATAAATGGGTTTCCCCTAGAGTTTGAATTAGACACTGGCAGTGGTGCATTCACTATTTCACGGCATGATGCTAATAAATTGAATTTAACACCATTGCCAACAAGGAAATGCTTAGCAAATTATGATAAAGCTGAAATGCAAGTGTACGGTGAAATAAATTGTGATGTTTCTTTTAAAGGCCAAATGGTCCACGGGCAAAAGTTTTTTGTTGTAGATAATGATTTAAATTTAGCAGGCAGGTCTTTGATGAAGAAATTGAAATACCAGTGGGTACAAATTGATAATGTGTGTGATGATAAATTTAAAGGTCCTCTTATTACTGCAAGTAGTGCATCTAGGCCTAAGCTTGATTGTGTAAAAATGTTCAATAAGTATCAGGTGGTGGAAGGATCACCCATTACAAATTATGAATGTCAATTAATGTTAAAAGAAAATGCTGTGCCTAAGTATTTTAAAGCTAGATCTGTTCCTTATCATTATAAATGTAAAATTGAGAATAGTTTGAAAGAACTAGAAAGTAAAAATATAGTGAGCAAGGTCGAGCATGCTGGAGATTGGGCCAGTCCTATTGTTCCTGTAATGAAGCCTAATGGTGAAATAAGGATTTGTGAAGATTTTAAGTATCTCAATACCCAAACCAGTTGTTTAATTACCTTCCCCATTACCGAGATTGGATGATATTTTGGCAAATGTAGGTTCTTGTCAGTATATTTCGAAATTGGATTTGAAAAATGCATATTTACAGGTATCTGTGAGTGAAAATTCTCATCAATATTTAATTATGAATACTCATTTGGGATTATATAAGTTTCATAGATTGCCTTTTGGGTTGTCGTCAGCACCAGGTATATTTCAGAGGTTTATCTCTGAATTATTGGCAAATATTGAGGGTGTTCATGTATTTTTAGATGACATATTGATTGTCGGAACTACCAAGGAGGAACATGAACAAGAGTTTATGTAAGGTTTTTATCTCAATTTTGCAACAGGAGAAATGTTAAATTGAATAAAGATAAATGTATTATTGGTTCTAGGGAAGTACCTTATTTAGGATACATTTTAAGTTGTGATGGAATTAAACCTGACCCAAAGAAAATAGAGGCAATTTTGGAAGCTCCAACCCCTCACTCTGTTCAGTCTTTAAAATCATTTTTGGGGCTATGTACTTATTACAATAGGTTTGTACCTCAGTTCAGCTCTATTTTATGTCTTTTATATAATTTAACCCAAAAGAATGTGGAGTTTCATTGATCAGCAGTTCATGAAGAAGCTTTTCAGAGTATTAAGGAAGCTTTGGGAAGAGCTGATATTTTGGATAATTTTAACCCCAATGCTACAATGATTTTAGAAGTTGATGCTAGCCCTGAAGGAGTGGGAGCTGTTCTTAAGCTAGAATATAAGGGTAGAATTTCTACTATTTCTTTCAAAAGTAGAAAATTATCTAATGCTGAGTGTAATTATTCTCAAATTGATAGAGAGGCTTTATCCATTATTTTTGGAGTCAAGAAGTTTTCTGATTTCCTTTTGGGTAGGAAGTTCGTTATCAGGACGGACCATAAACCCTTGACTCATCTATTTAACCCTAGTAAGAGTATTCCACAATTATCTAATGCTCGTATTCAAAGGTGGGCTTTATTTCTATCAGGTTTTTATTTTAAAATTGAGCACATTAAGGGAGTGCATAATACAGTGGCAGATGCTCTTAGTAGGCTACCATTGTGTAGAGATGATGCTGATTTCATGTACCAGGAGATATGTAAATTTGATTAATATTTTGGATAAGAATTCTTTTGATGTTACAATGGTAAAAGAATGTCATAGAAAAAAAAAGAGACTTTTATGCAGGGAGTAAGAGATTGATGTGTAAGGAAGGGTTCCCCAAGGAAGGAAAAATGTGATGGAAATTTGTATGTTACCTTTCTATAAATTGAGAAATGATCTTTCTTTGCATGACAATGTATTACTCTATAGGAATCGTATTTTGGTTCCTGAGATGTTGAGAAAGCGTGTTATGGAAATGCTTCACGAGGGCCACAAGGGTATTGTTGCCATGAAAGCTAAAGCAAGGTCTTTTGTATATTGGCCCAACATGGCCCAAGATTTAGAACAAATAACTTCCAACTGTGCATTATGCATAACAAATCTCAAACATAAGGCCATTTCACCTTTATCTTGGCCGTCAGTAGATAGACCTTGGTCCCGCTTGCATGTAGATTATTGTGGACCCATTGACAACATGCAATATTTGGTTATTATTGATTCCTTTTCTAAATTTATTGATGTCTATGCTTGCAAGAATATAACTTCAGAGGGTACCATACAATGTTTAAGGTCATGTTTTGCTAATTATGGTATTCCTGACATAATTGTATCTGATAATGCAACTTGTTTTATGTCTAGGAGACTCAGAATTTCTTTCAGAAAAATGGTGTTAGACATTGTTAAGGAGCACCATATAATCCAAGTACAAACGGGCTTGCAGAACGGGCTGTCCGAATATTCAAAACTAATTTCAAAAAGTTTGATTGTAATTTGCCTGTAAAAACCAGAATGGCAAAATTTTTGTATACCATACCTATAGACCTACAGGACAGTCTTCTACTGGCTGCTCCCCAGCTGAATTATTATTTGGAAGGAAATTTAAGGGTCCATTAGATGTTATAATGCCTAAACAAAGAGATGAGTTTTATGTTCACGAGTCTAAATTCAGAGTTGGCGACGCAGTATATGCCAAGAATTTTGGTAAGGGACCAAAATGGGTGGAAGCTAAGATTATCAAAGTTCTTGGTGAAAGAAATTATTTAGTTTCTGTAGATGTTAATGGTATTTTGACTTGGAAGCGTCACCTATCACAGTTATTTGAGAGAAAAATGTACAATACTAGAGTAACTGATGAACCGTCACTATTAGACGATACAATGATTCCTTATGTTCCTGTAGTTTCTTCTCCCCGTAATGTACAAGGATTAGAAGAAACAAATAACCCTATTCAGAACTCGGGTATGATTTGTAATCCCAATGTAGAAGTAGTAGGATCAGAGAACAGTAATTGTGATACTGGTGCCATTGTAAGAAAATCTACCAGAGTAAGTAAGAAACCTAGGACACTCATTGAACAAATTTAATTTTTTGTGTGTTAACCTAAGGGGGGAGAGGTGTAATGTATTGAGAAACACTACTCTCTCATTCTACTATGTTGAACCTTCTGGGAGTTGTTGTTGGCAATCTGGGATCTCCCGCCATCCACGAACTGTGATGCCAGCAGAAGCATGGGTCTGCTTACTTGTAATTGATATACCAGAATAAAGTACGTGAATGACCAACCTGTCTTCTTGGGACCTAAGTACTAAAAGACGAGAATGCAACATTGGCCTAAAGAACTTTAATCCATCTTAGGGTGACCAGACGTCCCCGGTTTTCACTGTGAATGAAAGATCCAATATTGTAATATACAGGAAAAAAACTAATAATAAACGAAAATGTTGACCAAACTGTAGTATAGTTGCACACCGTACTACTCGCACTGTACATTGTATATAACTAAAGGAATGATAAACAGCTTTGCACGTCATAATTTGCGAGATCACCCAAGACCAAAGTCAAATACAGACAGCGGCCAGAGCGTCTCTCGTGGGTTGACGCCGAGGATGCTACGGAGGACTGAGGAAAAAGCCTGAAATTCATTAAAGGAGAAGATTTGGACTGTGCAGGCATAATTGAACTTTACTGGCGGGCTTTAGCTTTAATGACATTGATTATAAACAGACATTGAAGGGGAAGGACACAAGTATATATCTAGTTTACATGTGATACTTCGGCATTTAAAAAAGTGTAAGATTAATATTGGTTGTAACCAAAAATAGTAGACAAATCAATGGATTAATGACCCCGTGCATAATCTTGAGCACTACACAACGATATCCCTCCATTATTAATCATTAATTTGAAAATTGTATAAGAATCTATGAATTAATGTAGTTTTCTTTGCTAATATATATAAATTATGTATATTTCTTTGCCACATTAATATTTCCACTTAGAATTGTACTACAAAATTGTTCTTAAAAAATATGAATATAATTAGGTAAATGACTCTCTCTACCATCTCAAACTTGGCAAAAACGAGAACCTCGTCTTCTATTGTTGTCTTCCATCTCAAGCAACTCATTGAGCAAACTGCAAAGTTTAATTGATAGATATGATCATTTCTTCACTAAGGTCATAATAATTATAAGAAGACTTTATTGATCTGATCTAAAAGACGGAATCCTTTGTAGCCTAAAGCAGAGTTTTGTGTAATCCTGGAATGGCTCCAGTGAGAGTACTGGAAGATAGGCCTAAGTGGACAAGGACTTCCTAGGAAGGAGACACCATTACTGAGCTATGAAGGATCGTAGCAGGAAGGATTGATGTAAGCAGGAGAGAGAGAGGAAATGGTTCAGCAACGGATGGCGAACGATGCAGTGGAAGAATTGAAGGACTAGAATTGTGCATTGAAAGGAAGAGAGGAAACATCATTCTTTCATCCTGAAACTCTTTTGATCTTTTTCCTCGAAACGGAGAAAAGTAAAAGTAATATTCAATAGACAGAAGGGGAAGTCAACAAACAGGATACAATACTTCAGCTTGTAATGTGTGTGCTATGCTTAAAGTTAGTTATGGGATATAACCAAAAATAGCAGTTTATGTGCTTGATATAAGGAATTTTATGGTTCATCACCAGCAGACACCGAGATCCCTCCATTATTTATCGTTCATATGAAAATCATATAAATGCAGGTAGACTTTGCCTGTGAAACGGCCCCACTGTCGGTTTTTTTTAATCGCTTGTATTTCGTGTTTCAAATGTCATAAATAAGGGGAAATAACACAGTAAGACGGCAAAACCTTTCCCCAAATGTTTTACCCCACCCAAAACCCCGCATTCCCATCGGTCCCCCTTACCGTAGGATAGTGTTCAAAGGTAAATTACAGTCGGCCGAATAAATATTACTTTAAATTCTTGTATAGGAGGTAAAACTTCATAGAAAAACGGTAACTGCCATTGTATAGCTAGCCGAGGAATAGTTATATAGATCTACCTATAATAATCATATTGTACGGAACTATAAAGAGATAAAACAATCAGAACTCAGGATAGAGAGAGGCTGGAAATGGTTCAGGAGCGGACATACAATATAGTAGAATGAACATAGGAAGAAGAATTATTTAATATTATCAAGCTCTCTTTGAATCCTTTTCTGTAAATGGAAAAAAAAAGCAAAAGTGACATTAAATGAATAATGGCAAATGTAAGGGTAATTGATATCATCATGTTACATGTCCATTTCCTGGTTACGTATGAAATCGTTAAGGTTAACTATAACCAAAAATAGTTCAGAACTCCAGGAGACAGAACTTCATCAACATTGTTTCCGGTCCACACACACTGAGATCCGCCCATTATTTATCATTCAAATGAAAATTCTATAACAATCTATGTAATGAAAATAGTTTTAATCACTAATATATATATTTATTATATATAGTTTATTATACTTTAATAGTTAGATTAAAATTATACCACAACACGTTCTTAAGAATATGAAGATAATAAGATAAATGGCTCTCTTGTACCATCTTCTGTCTTCCATGAGTCTGGACAGAACTCTGGCCGACAACGGACGTGCGTTTTTTGTTGCTCCGGCGCCTTGTTGGCTGTTCTGCTGGTTATAAGCAATTAATTGCTCTTTGCATTATATTGGACCTTGTTCAACGTGTTGCCTCACTATGGCAACCAAGGATGCTGTAGGAGACGTTGAAGAGGATCTGGCTTTATCGACTAGTGAAACAAGTGAAATCAGTTATGCTTTTACATCTAGGAGGAGAAGGAAAAACCCGAAGAAAGCAAAAGTCAGTGAGATGGAAGTAGCTGAGTGATGGAAATCTTTTAGTCAATAAAAGACTAAGAGCCGTGAGTAGGAAAGTTGTGAATAACAATACTCCTTCAAGTTTGATAGTTGATGATTCTATTGGTGGCCCTAGTACTACATGGCAGTCGAATATCATTCTGGGTAATGGTCATGCAGCCAATAATGAAGGACCAAGTTCAAGGAAGTGTTTGTATTTTCCCAATGCACTGGAAATGGATTATCATGACAAGATGCAGTGGACGGTAAGACTTTATAAAAAACATCCAAATTTTGAAGTATTGTTTAAGGAAGGTAAATATAGACCATATATAACTGTTAAAGATGATGATACTGTGAATTTCTTAACAACCACTGGTTTTGAAGACATTATGTTAGAAAAACCTAAGGATGATGGGAAGTATACTAAAGTTATTGTGTTTGGTTACCCTTTATGTATGGATCCAAATGATTTATTGGTAGATGAAAGGGTTGTTTGGGCTAAACGACGTGAGGTTAAGCAGAAAGGTGAAACTAGTCTAAAACCACAGGTGATAGCACTTATAAAAGGTGAGGTTCCAGAGAAAATATTTGTTCCCTGTCTTGGATATAAACGGGTTGATTTGTTTAAGGAAAGTCCTATGTTATGTTTCAAATGTAGCAAATGGGGCCATTTTGCATATAAATGTGGGAGTAACTTCAAATGTAGATATTGCAGCAAAAGTCATGACTCAAAAGAATGTTTGGATAAAATAAAAAATAATGTTAAAATTGTTCCAAAATGTTGCAATTGTGGAGGTGACCACAATGCTAGTTCTTGGTTGTGTAAAAGGAGGCCAGTTATTGGTGTTAAAACTCCAAGTACTTTAGTTTCCCAATCACTGAATAAGAACGAAAACGGGGTTGTTATGCCAGTTACAAACGTATGGGAACGAAGAGAAGAAGAAAGGCAACTTCAAAAGGGGGAGACCTCTAGTCGTAGTCTAGCTTGTGATAATAATGACAGTGTTATTCAAACACTTCGTTTAGAAATAGAAGAACTTAAAAAGGTAATCTTGAGCATGCATGATCAGCTGTCAAAAGTGTGTAATGGTACTGGTAGAGTCGTTTCTATTGGAATGGAGGAGAATGTTTCTGAAGTGAATGAGGTAGGCACTGGTACTAAAGTCAGTATTCAAAAGAAGGTACAGACTGTAGATAGAGCTACTTGTGATGATATTATGTCTGCCAGAGAATGTGAAAATGCCGAATTACTGTCTACTGATAATGTGTTTCAGGGTAGCTCCATTTATGACAGAAATTATGAATGAAGACAGATTTGTCAAATGAAAGGAAAGGATGTGACAACTTAGTTGTTAGTATTGCTTCCTTATTAGATACAGTACTAGAGTACATGCAACGGCCAGATGAAGATCTTAAAATGAATGTGGTTACCTTTGCTAGAAAAATGAGGAAGGAAATTGACCAAAATGGAGGGGTCTTGTCTTAAAACACTATCGTGGAATGTAAATAGTCTTCAAAAAAGAGGAACCGATGTTCATGCTTGGGTTCTTTCTCATGATTTCGATGTAATGACTTTGCAAGAAACCGGTGTTAATGGGGCTGGTTTCCAAATAGCAGGTTATCAATCATTTGAACTTCCGCCAGGTATTGAGAAAAATATAAGGGGTCTAACTACCTTTGTGAAAAATGATATACCAGCTGTTTTATCAGAAGCGACAGAAATTAATGGCACTGAGTGTTTGTGTGTAAAATTATATTTGAAGGATATTGTATTTTACATCATCAATGTGTATGTGCATGCTGATAAATTGGATCTTGAGAATTTACCTAAGGTTATTTTCAATGAGTTCTGTTTATTAGTGGGTGATCTTAATGCTCGCCATCATGATTTGGGAAGCAGTGGTAGCCAAAACAGAAATGGTTTTGTGTTAAATAACATACTTAACTCACTGGAAAATGTCAGAGTCTTGGGGAATGGTGCACCAACGCACATGAGAGGTGGCAGAATTGATTATGCGGTACTTTTTAATATGTTTGAATGTACAGCTGATGCGTTAGTTGTTAGTGAGCTTGTTAGTGATCACCTTGCTTTAGAAGTATCTTTAAGCATAAACAAGATGTTTGTCAGTAAAAAAAGGAAGTGCTATCATTTAAAACCTGATAGAAAATTAGAGTTCATGAATAAAGTTAATGGTCATCAAAACGATGAAAACATATTCTATGAAGATTTGCTAACTGTCATTGATAGTATTTTAAATATTCCTATAAAAAGTGGCTTCTCCTCATTTAAAAAGTCTGTATATTCAAATGACAAAATAGTTCGGGGTTGGGATAAACTGCTTCGAAAAGCTCAACGTAATTGGAGTAAGAATCCAAATGATAATCGGAGTAGAGAAACCATGATGCAGATAGCAGACGGGACAGCAGAGGTAAGAAGGACGGTCAGAAGTAAATATTGGGATAAGTTCTTGGAAGAAATTTCATTTACTAAATAGATTGGGTCAGTATGGAATTTGGTTAATGAAGTGAGAAAGAAAAGGAAGCAAACCGTGGCTCATCATGATCCGAATGGGAAATCGAACGAATTGGTTAGGAAATTGTCGGAAGCTACAAGTATCAGTGGTCTCCCAAACAGTGTTCAGGCCTGCTTACGTAACAGGCGGTACAAACGAAGACAACTCGTGGCGTTACAAGAGGCTATAAATTGTGAGACTTGTTTGCCATTTACAAAAGACGAATTGTTGTTTTCTATGAAGAAGGGCAAATCTACCGCTCCTGGTGCGGATGGGATAACGTACGAAATTATAAACTGTTTGATTATGATGGAGGATAGTCCTTTGTCAGATCTAATTAATCTTTCATATAAAATTGGCAGGCTCCCTAAGAAATGGAAAATAGCTCTTGTTGTACCTATACTGAAGAGCAACGGAGAATATAGGCCTATTTCACTTGCATCTTGTTTGTGTAAATTAATGGAGAGTCTTGTATTAAATAGATTAATGAATATGATTGGTGACCAATTATCCCCGAATGTGTTTGGTTTTATAAAGGGGAAAAGTACTTCAGACTGCGTTATTAAAGCCTTAAGTAATGCTAATGTTAAATGTAGAGCATTTGTTGACTTAAAAGGAGCTTTTGATAGAGCTTGCAGTGATGTTATTCTAGAAGAAGTTGTCAACAAAGGTGTCAGGGGATTTTTACTGAGGTGGATTAGGAGTTACTTAACTGAAAGAAAAGCGAAAGTTTAGTTCCAAGGATATGAGTCCGAGGAAATGTTGATGGAGTTTGGTATTCCTCAAGGTGGTGTTCTTAGTCCTACCCTTTTTAATGTTTCGATGGATAAAATTGCGATGCATAATTTTTTGCTGGTACTGAGATTATTGTTTATGCTGATGATATTTTGATACAGTGTGTTAGTGAAACCATTTTAATAAGGGCTATGGCAGAATTTGTGCATGCACATGGGCTTGGTGATAAAAAAAGAAAAGAGCAAATTTCAGTCAAGGATGGTTAATAGTAATACGGTTGCCATAAATGGTAAAACTTTGAAAAAAGTAGATAGTTATAAGTATCTTGGTATGTACATTGGATTTAACAAAAGCTCGGATGAAATTAATTACTTGGAAAATGTTTGTCTAGCTTGAATGAGACCTTTGCAGGTGTTGGCAAATAGAGGTAACGGTGCTGGTATTCCTGTTTTAAGGATGATGTACATCAGTACGGTGCGTTCAGTTATAGACTATGCATCACCTGTGCTGGTGAATTATTCGAACACAGAGTTGAGACCTCTTGAAATAATCCAGAATAAGGCAATGAGAGTTATTTTAGGTTGTTCCATGAGTACTAGGATTGAAATCATGAGACTGGAATTGAATCTACCGAGTGTTGTTAACCGAATACAAGAGGTAGCGGCTATGACTGCTCTTCGTATGATGAGAAGGGGAGAAAGAACCTTAAAGAGGGCTGTTGACAGTTATTCAGGCAATAGAGTTTGCCCTGTTAAATATGACATGTATTTTAAGAAACTGCATAATATACTGATGAAATATGATATTATAAAATTTTGTGTAAAATTAGAAGAAGTAGCTCCAATGAAGCCGTGGTTGTCACAAAATTAATGTAAGCATTTGTAAACTTGACTGTAGAAAAAGTGAGTGCAACACATACGAATTGAAACAATTAATTCTGTCTAAAATCAACACATTACCTAAAGCTAATAGTATACATATGTACTGTGATGGTTCAGTGAATGGTATCAAGGTTGGATGTGGGGTGGTTATAAGGGAATATTATGATAATGATGTGAGTACTGACGAGACGCTGTCAAAAAGAATAGAAGATAGAACTTCTACTACTACTGTTGAATGACATGCCATTCATGAAGAGTTAACCTTAGTAGTAAACAAGATGAAAGACGTGTTTGTTTTCGTTGATTACCAGAGTGCTCTTCTTGCGCTTAACTCTAGATATCCAGTTGACAGGGAATTAGTAAGTAAGTGTAAAGAACTTGTATATGCAATAGAAGATAAAGGGTATTTTGTCAAGTTTTACTGGGTACCATCTCACGTTGGTATTCATTTGAATGAGATGGCCGATAGTTTGGCAAAGGATGCTACAAACAAAAATAAAATTGATACAGAAAGCACAATGACTGAGCAGAATAAAAGAAGGGGTAAAAATTAAGAGGTCTTTGTGGGAAGCGGCTGAAATTCGACAAATTTTAAACAATGGTAGTGTCAGTATGAGACACTATTTGTTTGTGGCTGAAAACAACAATATTGTATATGGTATGGTAGGGCACTGTCTAAACTAGATTATTTAATAATGAGGTTACGTTTGGGATATAAATATTCTTGGGAATACATTGATAATGAAAACTCTAAATGTAAATTATGCGGTGAGTTACGGAAACATACTTTACAACATTATGTTATGGAATGTAATAAATTATCAGAGTTTCGTAACCCCAGAATAGATGATGTAACAAATCAAGAATGTTATTTTCTGAAAAATGATGTATGTTCCAAAATTGTCAAGAAATTTCCTAATTTGTTTTGGAATAAATAATTGTGAGCCATTTGCCTGTCCTTTAGTAGGATTTTGAATAACTTGATTTTTTGTACCTTTTCTTAACATTTTTCTTTTTATATAACATTTACTTTTGTTATATTTGTTTTGTATGGCTTTTGCCTATTGAAAATTTGTTTTAGTATATAAACATTTGATTTGTATAAAATTTGCATTATAGCTTGGCATTTGCTTTTGTATAAATTGGGTTAGAATTCTTCTCATGTAAAATATTTGCTTTTCATTACTGTTTTTTATTTTTATTTACGTATTTATTATGATTTTTGCCTGGAATCTTTTGAATTTTGTAGGTGAGTATAGCTGCATGCTGCTACACTCCATTTGATGTATATCAATAAACTTTTTTCATTTGAATTTGAATTTGTGTACTTCCCCTTCAATGTCTGTTTATAATCAATATCACTAAGGTTCAGTTATGCCTGCACAGTCAAAATCTTCGCCACTAACGATTCAGGCTTTTCCCTCAGTCCTCCGTAGCAACCTCTGTGTCAACACAAGATGCTCTAGAGGGCTGTAATTGACTTGTGACATACAAAAAAAAAAAAAAAAAAAAAAAAAAAAAACCATAAATGCTCCAATTGAATTTGTTAAGAGCTTAAATTTGGACCGTAGGACTTTCATAATGTTTATTGAATATTTTATGACTGGAGGAAGAGTTCCGTGGAAAGATGATTAAGTTCGTAATCGTGTGCGTTCGTTGCAAAGTTGACATATATAGGCTTAATGTTTTTTGTTTCATTGAATGGGTCAATACTGATTTGTTTTCGTTTAAAGACTGACTCTCTTATGAGGTGTTACAATGGATGCAAATCCTTAGTTTAGTGTCTCCCTGTGTTTCATTAGTGTGTTGATTAGTCTAATTTCATTTCAAAGCGAACTTCTCTGAGATGTAATGCAAAAACATACATATTCCAATAGTGTTTGATTTTGTTTCGTCAGAAAATAGAATAGTAATTAGCTCTCATTTTAAAAACGAATTACGTACATGGTGCATAATCATGAATAGACGCATATAGGCCTATTCTTGTTTTACATTATTTTGTCATAATAAATACTTACGCTCATTGAAAATATCAGCAAATTAGGTATAAACACTTTTCAATTCAATAAAACCCAGCTCAATGTTCCTGATTAGTAGTTGTTAACTGTCAGCGGACAGACAGCGAACTGAGCTGCAGAAGTTGCCTCTACCACATTAAGGTTGCAGTGCGCATGCGCAGCCGTTTGGCCTGATGCTCATTCTCCAGGCCGCCTGCGCAGACCAGAAAACCTGTGCAGGTTGTCCACGCTAACGCTCAATTATAACTGCACAGATATAACTGAACGTTAGTGGCTGGCTTTACATAGATCATGATAAAATCTTCATTTAATTGATAAATAATGGGGGATCTCCGTGTCTAACATCGTAATCATGTGGCTGTATTTACTGTATAAATAGGCTATATAATATCTTCGGTTATAATTTAAAAATTTTCAACCATAGAAACTCATGAATGCTTGTAACCCAATGATTTTCAATGACTGGAAATATTGCCGCCATGTTGAAATGTGCCCTGTTCATTACGATAATGGAGCATAATCTTTGATGTGAGATTGAAGTAACCTTGTTTACTTGTTTACTTCACCTTCATTCGCTATTTATTGTCACTTTTGCTGTTCTCCGTTTCGAGGAAAAGGTCCCAAGAGAACTTCAAGATGACGGCATGAAGATGCTGCATTTGTTCCTTTCTGTGAACGATTCTAATTATTCTCCTTCTTTCTATTATAGTGTTCATCCGCACATGAACCATTTCCAGCCTCTCTCTCTCTCTCTCTCTCTCTCTCTCTCTCTCTCTCTCTCTCTCTCTCTCTCTTCCCTAAGATCTGATTTTTTTTATTTATTTATTGTTCCGAACAATATATATGATTATCATATTCTGTAAATCTCCAGACGGATTTGTTCTTCCAATTCGGGACAAATTTTTATCCTATGAAAGAATTTAGGTGTCAGTGAAACAGGAAAAAGTTGAATAGCGCACTAATCTGGAACGTTTGTCATTCATGATATTTTTAACAAAATGTCGTGGTATATTTTTAATTTGAGATACTAAATTATCCAGTAAATCTATATATATAAGCTAAAAAAGTTTAATTACATAGAGTGTTAGAAAGATTTTCATATAGATTATGAATAATGGTGGGATGTCGGTGCTGACCTCACGTACGACATTCCTAATGATTGAACTGTCTTCATTAATTTTGGTTGGAATTTTATCCATAATAATGACACTAAATGTACTGAGGTCAGGGTCACCTGTTAATAACCATACCGTTCTACTCGGTTCTCCCACTTTTGACCTCATTACAGTGATGCCACATTTGTTTTTCAAAAATCTCTATATTGTAAAATTAATCTGTATAGAAAATCTGAGGAATTGGTAGGTTATATTTTAGCGTATGTTACTAGAAATAACACGTAATTTAGAGTAAATCAATTGGCTGAAGGAAAAAAAAAAAAGAGATTTCCTGTTTATTAATGAAAACGCTTCCACCATTGATACCTCTTGACTCTTGAGTATATAAAGTAAACAACAAATTGTCATAATGATGGACTTGGAGTTGGCCAGTTTACAGTGTTGGTAATATGATATATAATTGATTAGAAATTAAAGGAATCACTAGAAAATAACTAGGATTACCATTTCACAATTTGAGATTTAGGAAATTAAGAAATATTTATAAATCTTATTTTCTACTTATGTCTACTTTTGATGACGTACATATTTGTCACTTTCTGATTTTCTTGTTCTGGCTAAGAGTTGTTTGGAGACAGTAAATTGATAACATGATTTATCTTTAAGCAATTGCTTTGTATGGAGCAAACCTGTAATTGTTTCAGTAGGTAGCTATTTTTTTTTTCTTCCTGTTTATTGAAGAAAATATTCTTTCTACAGTTGCACTCGAGTGCGGTAAACATAGTAATGTTTGCATAAAGTTGGACAAATTTGAAAACATTAACACATTGTCCATTTGCCTAGCTGAAGCTACTGTACTCCAAAATATCTCTGGCTTCATATATGAACTCACATTAATAATATCTAAAGAATTTCTTAGTAGCCTCCATTCTGTGTCAATGCTTTGAATATCAGACTCTGTTGCATGACCAAAGAAGGACATCAGATCATTCAGAGATGGCAATTCTCTATCCATAACTACTTTTGGACTTAATGCCTTCAAAGAATAAATAGCATCTGAATCAAAGGGAAATCTTTTATAAATTTGAGAGGCTGCTTCTGTGAAAAACTCCAAACAGCTTCGTCTAAAACATCTAAGATCCTCACATATAATGCATATCTTCATTATGGAATCATCCAACAATCAATAATTAGTCCCGCAGTGACGACCCCAGTTTGGGCACCCTGTATCTATCTATCTATCTATCTATCTATCTAATCTTACATATTTAATTTAGATATATATAATATATATATTATATATATAGATATACTATATATATATATATATATATATATATATATATATAAGACCAAAAGCTTTTTTTTTTATTAAATGCCGAAAAGCTATTAAGTTGATCTCTGTTCTCTTATTTCAGCACTGAAGTCATTGAAATATCAGTGCAATTAATCATTGGGCTACATTAGTATACTATATGATAGGTTAAGATAGGATAGGTGAAGAGTATTGAAAACAAATGAATCATGTTTATAATTAGCGACAGTATACATTTTAATCATCTTATACAAAACATCATGCTTCCATCTCAGATTACAAGTTAAATAAAATGCACCCGGGCCGACATTGTAGTTTTGTACTTGGCTTTTCCCTTGGAAAGCCAATCTCGAAGACTCATTTTAAAATTATATAAAGCCTAATATACCCACACACGTATATTCAGCTTTCAAGCCTTGGAGAACATTGTTCAGAAACGTCAGATGTTAACCTATGGCTATGCCATTGTGCACTAAAGATCAAATTGCAGGCTTGATGGAAGTTGACAAGTATCACACCTAAGTACACAACAACCGTATGGCACACACTACAAAATCTGTATGTGTGGCTAGTTCAACCTGGTTACCAACCGAGTCACCTAGACAGTTTGTCTAGACACGTAGTATGTTCTAGACACGTTTAATACATAGTCGGACCGGGGCTCCTGAACAGAGGAAAGGACTTGGCCATTCAGCAATAAATGAGTTGAAAGCAGGCAATTCTACTCCCTATACTACAGTGTTGGAAAGGTTGAAATTGAATACCAGCCAACCACGCAGATTTTGTATTGTGTGCGGAAGCGGGGATGATATACTCTTAATTTCTGTATATATAGTAATATATATATATATATATATATATATATATATATATATATATATATATATATATATATTTCAATGTCAAAAGAATTGAAATTTGGATTTTTTTAGGGAAAATGGAAAATGTATTGTCTCCTAAAAGTCTGTATATTTTGCTTATTTTATAAGAAAAATCTGAAAATATAAATCATGTTGAAAAACCTGTATATTTAAGATAAATCTGTATATGTGGCAACACTGGACTGTTACCAAATCTAGTATAAATTGAGCAAATTTCGGACCCCTATAGCATAAACATCTATATACCATGATCCTAGCACAGTTCTGAAACAATTGGCGGAATTCCAGCAAAATTTACAAAATAACGTTAACATTAACTGAAATTTGAGTGGTATTCAATACAAAAAGAAATTAACTCAAACTTTAGAAATTTTCTTCCCCCTCAGGCGGCCCCTCATGTGCTGCCCGTGAGTGAGTACCCGTACCCACGTGTTTTGGGCACAGGATCCATCAGTGTCGCAAACACATGACTATCAAAGTTGACCAGGGCTTTCTTGACTATTCCAGCGTCAAATGAAGATTGTGAAAGAATTTTTCGTGTGTGAACATACACAGAAGAATTAGGCTTAGTCACAGATCACTCACAAATGAGATAATAAGTGGATAGGCCATCAAGGGCAAAAGAGAAAGCTCAAATTATAACCACATCAAATGCGATTATCAAAGTTTTGAACTAAGACATATATGAAGTTGAACACAAGTAATGTGAGCTGCTGATTTTAAGATTTTTTTTTTTTTTTCATTTAGAAATATAGAGAATCGAAGGAAAGACTTTAGTTTCAGATTTTTTTCAAATCTAGAAAAATTAGTTAAGTTTTATAGATCTCATATATATTATTGGATATAATATTCGGAAAATATACTATACTTATTTTTAATATATATGTCTCTGAATTGGGATATGTTTAAATGTATAGGCTTCAGTAATTTTTCAAGCATTAATTTATATTAGAAGAGCATTAAAAATGTCTCCCTAATTATATTATGTTATAAACATACAGCTACAATATTAATTAAAGTTATATTTCCTTATTCACAGGTATATTTTTTAAATATACACTTATATGTACAGTAGATTTAAGCTCTGTATGTTTCACAGTAAGTGAATGAAGCACTTTTATCTATAATATCTTACAGGATTATAATATATATATATATATATATATATATATATATATATATATATATATATATATATATATATATATATATGTTTCTTTTGGCATAAAGTTAGCAAAGTTGAGATTTCTTAGGAATAAAATTGCTCGATGTAGCCTATTTTTTTCGTAACCCAGCATAATTTTGCTATGCGGATATGGCAACACTGCTGGGCTGGTTTAGTTATTATTTTTAGTTGTTATTATGAAATTAACTTTTTTCTGTTTGTTCTTTAGAATGGTTTTGGTCGGTATACTCCAGCCATAACTAATTCTTAATCAACCCAAGTGTGAGGTGGTTATGAAATGTCTCTGTTGAGTTACAAATTCACCCCAATAAATGTGGAGTTTGATGATTAATGTCTCCTTGATAAAGAGATTTTGTTTATTTCCTCTTCATTTGCTATTTAATGTCGCCTTTGCTTTTCTTCCTTTCGAGGAAAGATCCAAAGAGAGATCGAAAATGAAAGTATTGCACAATTCTAGTCATTCTCTTTCCTTCTACTCTATTGTTCGTCAGCTCTCTCTCTCTCTCTCTCTCTCTCTCTCTCTCTCTCTCTCTCTCTCTCTCTCTCTCTCTCTCTCTCTCTCCTGCATTGCATCAATCCTTCCCTGCTACGATCCTTCAGTGCTCAATAATGGTGTCTCCTTCATAGGAAGTCCTTCACCACTTAGGCCTATCTTCCAGCACGATAACTGGAGCCACTCCAGAATTACAGCAAAACTCTGCTTTAGGCTACAGAGGATTCCGCCTTTTAGATCAATCAAGTCTTCTTATAATTATTATGACCTTAGTTGGGAAAGGATCATATTTATCAACTGAATTTTGCAGTTCCTTCAATGCGTCGCTTGAGATGGAAGGAAGAAGCAACAAAGAAGCCGAGATTCTGGTTTTTGTCAAGTTTGAGATGGTATGAGAAAGCCATTTATCTTATTATCCTCATATTTTGGAATATTGTAGTATAATTTTAATTCTATATATTAACATAGCAAAGAAATATATATAATGAAAATATATCATCGATGAAAATTACTTTTTTACATAAATCATTGTAAAAGTCTCATATGAATGATAAATAATGGTTGGATCTCGGCGTCTACTTTAATAATTATTCGATTCTTTCTGAAGCCTGTGAGTTAGTACTGTTATTTTTGGTTATAGTTATGTTAACCATAGGAAATTCATGAACTACTTAATGAAATGATTTCTGAAAGTGATACCGCAGTGATGAAATGTGCAAAGTTCATTGCGGCTACAAGGTTCAAGGGAGCATGATCGTTAATATAAGATTAATGTAACCTTGTTTACCTTCCCCTTCATTCACTATTGAATGTCACTTTTGCTGTTCTCCGATCCGAGGAATAGATCCAAAGCTCGAAAATGAAAATATTGCATTTATTCCTTTCTATGCACAATTCTATAATGTTTTTTTCCATCTGTCCATCCGCATGTGGTGTTTTTGTATGGCAACACTGCCTCTCGGGCTTTAAATAGTTACGGTAGGTGTAAGTTTTAGGTAAATAAAACGATATATGGGTGTACATTTGCAACTGAAAAGTGTTTTAATAATTTACTGTATGCGAAGTACACCGTTAATATTTGAAATAGGATATTATTATTATTGTTGAATGTAAGCTGAATGTAACTATCTAAAGCCCGGGACGCAGTGTTACCATACGGAAACACCACAGTCGGATGGACAGATGGAAAAAAAACAGAGTATAGTCAGTCTCATTCCTTCTTCTGCGTCGTTCACCATCCGCTCCTGGACCATTTCCAGCTCTCCTCTCTCTCTCTCTCTCGCTCTCTCCCTCTCTCTCCCCCTACGTGGCTCGCGACTCCGTTTTCCGTCTAGGCATCCTGGTGACATCTCTCTTCCTTTCTCTCTCATTTCATCGTCTCTCTCTCTCTCTCTCTCTCCTCTCTCTCTCTCTCTCTCTCTCTCTCTCTCCCAGTTGCCATCTTTCTTTGCTAAATTGTTTCTTTATAGGAAGTACTTCAACCCTTACTGAGACCTCTTTCCTAGAGCGTTTTTTTTTTTTTTTTTTTTTTTTTTTTTTTGCCGCACACGAGGCGGTCTCTGCACCGCAGGTATAGCGGACGGAAACCGCCGATACTGCGGTCGCCGCATAGAGACCGATTATCTTTTTCTTGCAAACAGTCAACTCTGAATAGTTTTATAGACTATAAATGTGAGAAATTAAATTAATTTTAGTAATGAATGTCTTTACAACTAGATTTGTGTATTAATCTAGTCGAATATGGGACTAATCTAATTGTCAAATTACTTTTTTTCGTGGGAGTTCCTTAAAAAGTTTCCCCCCCCCCCCCCCACCCCCAAAACAAAACGATATTACTGGTAGTCATGTCTCTTCCGATGGTGAGTTTTTTCAGGATAAAATAAAAAATGCCAGAGTATTAATTATTATAATATTCAGGGACATCTCACGTTGCCGTAAACAGACAATTTAATGAACGGGGTGAAGGAGAGAGACAGAGAGACAGGCAAAAGACATCCAAACGGACAGTGAGACAAACAAGACAAGGAAAAGACGACTCAACTTGGATCTTGAGTCACAGGTGACGTTCGTCTGTTGTCTCGACGAACATCGAAGGAATCAAGTGAGATTTCCATACCCGTTTCCGTGTTTTCTCTCTTTACAAAATTTTTAATTTGTCGAACAGATAACATTCACTCAAATAACAATAAGATGCTGCTGTTCATGAATATTGTAAGATATCTCTCTCTCTCTCTCTCTCTCTCTCTCTCTCTCTCTCTCTCTCTCCTGTACGATCCATCATAGCTCAATAATGGCGTCTCCTTCCTGGGAAGTCCTTCTCTACTTAGGCCTATCTTCTAGTACTCTAATTGGAGCCACTCCAGAATTTCAGCAAAACTCTGCTTTAGGCTACAGAGGATTCCGCCTTTTAGATCAATCAAGTCTTATTAAAATTAATTATTATGACCTTAGTCAGGAAAGGATCATATTCATCAGTAGAGTTTTGCAGTTCGTTCAAAGAGTCGCTTGAGATGGAAGACAGAAGATGAGGTTCTCGTTTTTGCCAAATTTGAGATGGTACAAGAGTCATTTATCTTATTATCTTCATATTTTTAAGAACGTGTTGTAGTATAATTTTAATCTAACTATTAAAGTATAAAAAAATATATATAATATATATATATATTAGTGATTAAAACTATTTTCATCAAATAGATTGTTATAGAATTTTCATATGAATGATAAATAATGGCCGGATCTCAGTGTGTGAGTACATTCACTAGGCCTCTTCCTATTTCTGCGTTTCGTAGTACTTTAGTAGTTTAGTTACATATAACCTTATCGATTTCATAAATAACTGGGAAATGGTCATGAAATATGATATCATTTATTGCCCTTAAATTTGCCATTATTCATTTTATGTCACTAGCTTTTTTCCATTTACAGAAAAGGATTCAAAGAGAGCTTGAAAATATTGAATAATTCTTCTTCCTATGTTCATTCTACTATATTGTATGTCCGCTCCTGAACCATTTCCAGCCTATCTCTCTCTCCTGAGTTCTGATTGTTTTATCTCTTTATAGTTCCGTACAATATGATTATTATAGGTAGATCTATATACCTATTCTGCGGCTTGCTAGACTATGGCAGTTACCGTTTTTCTATGAAGTTTTACCTCCTGAACAAGAATTTAAAGTAATATTTATTCGGCCGACTGTAATTTACTTTTGAACTCTATCCTACGGTAAGGGGGACTGATGGGAATGCGGGGTTTTGGGTGGGGTAAAACACTTGGGGGAAGGTTTTGCCGTATTATTGTGTTATTTCCCCTTATTTATGACATTTGAAACACGAAATACAAGCGATAACCAAAATAAAAAACCGATCGTGGGGCCGTTTCACAGGCAAAGTTTACCTGCATTTATATGATTTTCATATGAACGATAAATAATGGAGGGATCTCGGTGTCTGCTGGTGATGAACAATTTCAAATTCCTGATATCAAGCATAAAAACTGCTATTTTTGGTTATATCCCATAACTAACTTTAAGCATAGCACACACATTACAAGCTGAAGTATTGTATTCTGCTTGTTGACTTCCCCTTTTATCTATTGAATATTACTTTTACTTTTCTCCTTTTCAAGGAAAAAGATCAAAAGAGTTTCCGGGTGAAAGAATGAAGATGTTTCCTCTCTTCCTTTCAATGCACAATTCTAGTCATTCAATTCTTCCATTGCATCGTTCGCCATCCGTTGCTGAACTCTCTCTCTCTCTCTCTCTCTCTCTCTCTCTCTCTCTCTCTCCTGCTTACATCAATCATCCTGCTACGATCCTTCATAGCTCAGTGATGGTGTCTCCATCCTAGGAAGTCCTTCGTCACTTAGGCCTATCTTCCAGTACTCTCACTGGAGCCACTCCAGGATTACACAAAACTCTGCTTTAGGCTACAGAGGATTCCGCCTTTTAGATCAATCAAGTCTTCTTATAATTATTATGACCTTAGTCAGGAAAGGATCGGATTTATCAATTAATTTTTGCAGTTCGTTTAATGAGCCGCTTGAGATGGAAGACAATAAAAGAATAGTCTACTGAAAAAAAAAGGCAAAATTTCACATCAAACCTAGTGTTGAAAAACACCACACCATAGTTTCAAACATTTTAACAGCACTTGCTTTATCTGGTCGTGACACATCACAATTACATCGACTAGGAAAGGCAACTGTTGTAAATGTTGTAAGGCAAGGTTACCATATTGCTGGGCTTGGTGATACTTCAATGCAAACTTGTCGGATGTAATACAATAAACAACTACTTTTATATTACGCTGCTACGGCATACTGTCAAAAGTCCCTGACACTATGTTTAACATTAGGTATGCGGTATGACAGAAAAAAATATTCTGCCAATAAAGTTATAGGAGCTCCCCAGTTAAAGACACTGCCTCCAACTGCATTTAGATACCATGTTTACCGGTGTCACCATGGAAATGTGCTTATAAAGCCAATCCACCTATTATGGACCCGACTGATTGTGGGTATGAATTTGACCCTAATCATACTTTTCTAGTGGCAGTTACCTCACCCAAAGGAGTATCATGTGCTCCAGAGTATTTTCTGCAGCTTATTAAGTGTTCTTGTGCTATTAAAGGAAATACAAGTGAAAGTGCAAATTGCAGTTGCGTAAAGGCATCTCCAGGATGTACATTGTTTTGTCACTGTAAAAGTTCAGTCGAGTGTTTGAACCGATTCGCTAAACTGATGAAAGATAGAAGTGAAAAAGGATAAGAAAAAAATGAAGAAAAGGCTACTCTTAGAAACATTTTGAATGATAGCTAGCTAAATGCATTAACGATCTATCACAGTTTGTGCAATGTCATAATGATACCTATTTATGCGTCTTTAATTTATTTTTCCTAGTAAATTTCTTCTCAATTATGGCCATGTATTTCTCCAAATAACAATTAAGAAAACTATTTACCTGTTCGAAAGAAGAGATTGATAAAAATGTCACGCAGAAGTATAAACTTGTAGGGATTTTTTGTCGCATAAATACCTCAAACTTACTTAGTGCATAGATCATTTTCCTTAAAGGCGACAGAGTGTCACCCGGCATTTTTTTAATTGTTATACTCTATAGTATTAGAAAATGCAAAAAGACATTGGATTCTCAACATTACCACTTCATGTGAATTTTCAGTAGACTAAAGACGAGGTTCTCGTTTTTTCCAGGCTTGAGATGGTATGAGAAAGCCATTTATCTTATTATCTTCATATTTTTAAGAACAATACTGTAGTATAATTTTAATTGGAAAAATTAACGTGGCAAAGAAATATACATAATACATATATTAGCAAAGAAAACTACATTAATCACATAGATTCTTATACACTTTTCAAATGAATAAAAAATAATGGAGGGAAATCGCTGTGTAGTGCTCTGGAACATGCACGGTATCATAATTCCATTGATTTGGCAGCAAATTTTAGTTACAACCAATTTTAATCTTAACATACTTATTAGAAGCTGAAGTATTATATGTAAACTAGATATGTACTTGTGTCCTTCCCCTTCAATGTCTATTAATATTAAATGTCCCTAAAGCGTAAAGCCCGCCAGTAAAGTTTAATTATCCCTGCACAGTCCAAATCTTCTCCATTAACGATTTCGGCTTTTTCCTCAGTCCTCCGTAGCATCCTCGGCGTCAACACACGAGAGACGCTCTGGCAGTTGACTGTAATTGATTTTGGTCTTGGGTGATCTCGCAAATTACAAAGTGCAAAGCTGTTTATCATTCCCTTAGTTATATACAATGTACAGTGCGAGTAGTACGGTGTGCAACTATGCTACAGTTTGGTAAACATTTTCATTTATTATTAGTGTTTTTCCTGTATATTACAATAACGGATCTTAAATTTCACAGTGAAAACCGGGGACGTCTGGTCACCCTAAGATGGATTCAAGTTCTTAAGGCCGAGTTGCACTAAACTGTTGATTTCAAAGCCTTCAGTTTCCAGCCCCGAAGACTGAACTATATAAGCTCCCCCACTTGATATCATTACTGAAAATGTCAAGAATTTCAGAAGAAAAAAATCGATTTATTTTCTACGTGATGAAATAACTAGAGTTCACGCCAAAACTAATTTGTGGATCCTACAAAGTGCCTCTACAAAACACCAAAAAATTAATATGGCATGAGAGAGAGAGAGAGAGAGAGAGAGAGAGAGAGAGAGAGAGAGAGAGAGAGAGAGAGAGAAAGGTAAAATTATGTACTAAAAAAAATTCTAATACGTTGACGGAATTTAGTCACCCATATATTATCGTTTTCTATTTTCAAATGAGATAAACAAACAAAACGCTTTTAGCTTTAAAAATTTTAAATTGTCTCCTGTTTGAAATTCACTTTTGGGTTGTTTAATATCTTCGTCTTATTTATGAATTATAAATTCTTTTCAGATATAAGTAGTATCTCGGGTATGTATAAAAATCGTGTTAAAGCCAGAGCATCATACTTTTTTAATGTTGATCACGATATTCGTCAAAATAAAAGAAAAATAGATTAAAAAATTAAGTTAAATTGACTGTTCACGTAAAAATACAGCTATTTTTTCCAGTGTAATTCTTTAGTATAATGTATCACTTATCGTTCCATAATACTCTTTAATTTTATTCTCTTGCGGAAGCTCTGGTTGGTTCAATACATTTACGATTAAAATATCATATAGTACCGATAAAGCCCAGATGTCTACAGATAAAATAAAACAAATTATCTTGTTTTACTTATGAATTAGAATAGTGTTTCTACATATGTCACTTCGTCTCCTTTACACGTACGTGGGAATTTTTTATAAGTAATAATAAGATATGTATTATACATCTATAAATGTGGAGAGAGAGAGAGAGAGAGTCTCCGAATTAGAAATTTAACCCAGAAAGTAGCACTGGGATTTTGTGGTTTATTACCGAAGTGAAAGTCCATATCAAGACATAGTTGCCCTGATGAAAATCATTATATACATATTATATCATGTTGAAAAATCTTGAGATATCCAACAAATAGCCGATCAGTCACGTTCTGTGAACAGATGTTTCCAAACCGTGAAATAATTCCACAAATGCTGAATTATATATGGTTTTATTTACAGGTTTGAAACAGGCAAAAAAGGCAGTAAAACTTAAATCACATTAATCGCATGGCAGTCGAAATAAGTATTGAGAAAATGCTCTTTCTTACTTATAAATAGCTTCTGTCTTATAGGCCTATACCCTTTTCCGTACAAATTCAGATCCATCACTTTAACAGTTTGGTTACCAGGAGATGTCGCCACGGTATATAAGTAATGACGTTATTTTATATATATATATACTATATATATTATATATTTATTAATATATATATATATTAGATATAATATTTATATATATAGTATATATATCTATATATATATATATATATACATATATATACACATATTCATTGACGTCGAATATTTTTTTTCATTAGATGAAGGGGAAATCTTCCTACTCTCTGATTAATGTGAATGAACCTATAAATATTCGCTGATGAAGTTATGCGTTTATTGATGGAGAGCGAATTACTTCGTTATGTATATTGGCTATGTTCTTGTACAGTTGATGATGTTATATATATGTATGTGTATGTACACAAATTCTAATGCAAGAGCATTTACGTCAGAATAACGCATTCTTTAAGTAAGGAGCTATTCAATCATCGTTAAAGAAAAATTTTAGAAAGTAATATTGTCCATCCATAATGGCATGCCGTATGTACGAAGTAGGCGCCAAATATGACTCCATTTGCGTAATGCTTACGTAAGCTTATTACGAATTCATCATTTACGGCAATTTATGCTGTGAGAGTTCAACAAAAACCGTAGTATTAATAACCTCTCAGTATTGCCATCGTTATTACTGATGTGGTTGTTGATTGTAGTGGTAACAGACTTTATAATGAAGTTAATGACACTTGCAGTAGGCCTACCTTTTGCAAAGAATAGCTGTACAGAGACAAGGTACTAAACCTTCTTGCATAATTGTAGGCCAATACTCGCAATGAGAGAAGAGAGAGAGAGAGAGAGAGAGAGAGAGAGAGAGAGAGAGAGAGAGAGAGTGGGGTTTGGGGTGGTGGGGGAAGGGGGAACTCTGTTTAGAAAAAAATCAAAACATGTTAAAGGGTATTACGAGTACATAGAAATTATATAGGTCTAAAGGTGATTTCCAACTGAAGAATAAGAACCTATTACGAATAGGGTTTGGCTTGACTCAAGTTTGTCGAATAATAATAATAATAATAATAATAATAATAATAATAATAATAATATAATAATAATAATAATAATAATAATAATAATAAAGGCTGAAATTATGAACGTCATATAAAGAATAATAGGTTATAAAAATGAGATGACGATATTATTTAGTTAATAATAAAGAATGTTAAGCTTTCTGAGAGAGAGAGAGAGAGAGAGAGAGAGAGAGAGAGAGAGAGAGATGAGAGAGAGAGAGAGAGAAACACCTTTAATAGGTTTGAGAGACGGTTTGAAGAATATAGAACAAGAGAGAGAGAATGGCTTCGCGTTTTGAGGTATTTCATCTTGTAGTTGAGAGAAGTAAAGTCAGTGAGAGAGCACTACTACTGAGAGAGAGAGAGAGAGAGAGAGAAACTCATTTGCATGAGCCAGTTTCGGGAAAGCCACATATGGCTGTCTGACGAGCTGACTGGAAAGTCGTTCACTCAAGTAGAGCCAGGGAAGACCTTCACCACTTAGGCCTATCTTCCAGTATTCTCATTGGAGCCACTCCAGGATTACAGCAGAACTCTGCTTTTCGCTACATAGGATTTCATCTTTTAGATCAATCAAGTCTTCTCGTTCAATGCGTCGCTTGAGATGGAAGACAACAAAAGAAGCCGAGGTTCTCGTTTTTGCCAAGTTTCAGATGATAAGAGAAAGCCATATATCTGATTATCTTCATATTTTTAAGAACGATGTTGTAGTGCAATTTGATTTGGAAAAGATAACGTAGCAAAGAAATATAGATAATTTTTATATATTAACAATGAAAACAATAATAATTACATAGATTCTTGTACAATTTTCAAATGAATGATAAATAATGGACAGATATCGATGTGTCCTCCTTACGAGGTTAAGCAGCTTAAAATGGGGTGCAAACGTCGAACTACTATTTTTGGTTACAACCAATTTTAATCGTAACATGCTTATTAGCAGAGCAGCTGAATTATTGTACTGTGTATTATAGACAAATGCTGTGTGTGTACTTCCCCTTCAATTTCTCTTTATAATTGATAACACTAAGGTTCAGTTATGCCTGCATAATCCAAATCTTCGCCACTAACGATTCAGGCTTTTCCCTCAGTCCTCCGTAGCAACATCTGAGTCAACACAAGATGCCCTGGCTGTAACTGACTTCTGATATCATAAGAAAAAAAAACATAAATACTCCCATTAAATTTGTTAAGAGCTTAAATTTGGACCGTAAGACTTTCATAATGTTTATTGAATATTTTATGACTGAAGGAAGAGTTCCGTAGAAAGCTAATTAACTTCGTAGTATCGTTTACTTTCATTTCAAAGTTGACACATATAGGCCTAATATTTTTTCTGTTTCATTGAATGGGTCGATACTGATTTGTTTTCGTTTAAAGACTGACTCTTTTATGAGGTGTTACAATGGATGCAAATCCTTAGTTTAGTATCTTCCTGTGTTTCATTAATGTTTGTTGATTAGTCTAATTTCATTTCAAAGCGAACTTCTCTGAGATGTAAGGGATGCAAAAACATACAGAGTCCAATAGTGTTAGATTTTGTTCCGTCAGAAAATAGAATAGTAATTAGCTCTCATTTTAAAACGAATTACGTACATGGTGCAGAAACATGAATAGACCTATTTTTGTTTTACATTATGTTGTCATAATAAATACTTATTCTCACTGAAAATCTCTCTTGCATATATGGTTTATATTATTTTTGGTTTTTACTAATTTTAACCATAGAAACTCATGAATGCTTGTAACCCAATGATTTTCAATGAGAGGAAATATTGCCGCCATGTTGAAACGTGCCAAGTTCATTACGATAATGGAGCCTAATCTTTGATGTAAGATTGAAGTAACCTTGTTTACTTCATCTTCCTTCGCTATTTATTATCACTTTTGATGTTCTCCGTTTCGAGGAAAAGATCCCAAGAGAGCTTCAAGATAACGGTATGAAAATGCTGCCTTTATTTCTTTCTGTGCACGATTCTAATTATTCTCCTTCTTTCTATTACAGTGTTCATCCGCTCATAAACCATTTCCAGCCTCTCTCTCTCTCTCTCTCTCTCTCTCTCTCTCTCTCTCTCTCTCTCTCTCTCTCTCTCTCTCTTGAGTTCTGATTGTTTTATTTATTTATTGTTCTGTACAATATGATTATTATATTCTGTAAATCTCCAGACGGATTTGTTTTTCCAATTCGGGACAAAACTTCATCGTATGAAAGAATTTAGGTGTCAGTGAAACAGGACAAAGTTGAATAGGGCACTAATCTGAAACGTTTGTCACTCTTGATATTTTTAACAAAATGTCGTGGTATATTTTTAGTTTGAGATATTAAAGTGTCCAGTATATATATATATATATATATATATATATATATATATATATATATATATATATATATATATATAATCTATGAAAGATTAATTACATAGAGTGTTAAAAACATTTTCATATAGATTATGAATAATGGTCGGATCTCGGTGTTCACCTTACGTACGACACTTCCGTTTATTAAGTGCTACGTTCCTTAATTATTTTTGGTTAGAATTTTAACCATAACAAAGACATATTTAATGTACTAAACTAAGATCAGCCGTTAATAACTGAAACGTTCTACTCGGTTCTCCCATAGTCCCACTATTCACCTCATTCCATTGTTGCCAGATCTAGTATAATTTGAGCAAATTTCGGATCTCTGGCAGTGAAGCCCCAAACCACCCTGCCTAATATGGCATGAGAGACAGAAAGGTAAAATTATGTAGGTAATTCTAATACGTTGACTTAATTTAGTTAGCAATAAAAATATCGTTTTCTATTTTCAAATGAGATTAACAAAGAAAACGATTTTAGCGTAAAAACTTTAAATTGTCTCCTGTTTGAAATTAACTTTGGGGTTGTTTAATATCTTCGTCTTATTTATGAATTATCATTTTTTACAGATATAAGTAATATCTCGGCTATGTATAAAAAGCCTGTTAAAGCCAGAGCATCATATTTTTTATTGTAGATCAAGATATTCGTCAAAACTGAAAAAATGAATTTAAAAAATCAGATAAAATGACTATTCACGTAAAAATATAGCTATTTTTTCCAGTCTAATTCTTTAGTATAATAAATCACTTATCGTTCCATAATAATATTCAATTTTATTTTCTTGTGGAAGCCCTGGTTAAATAGATCTACGAAATTAATATCATATAGTACCGATAAAGCCCAGATATTTACAGATAAAATAAACCAAATTATCTTGTTTTACTTATAAATTAGAATAGTCTTTCTACATGTTTCTTCATCTCCTTTGCACGTACGTGGGAATTTTTATAATTAATAATAAGATATGTATTATATATCTATATATGTGGAGAGGAGAGAGAGAGAGAGAGATAGAGAGAGAGAGAGAGAGAATTAGAAATTTAGGCTGAAAAGTATCACTGGGATTTTGTGGTTTAGTACCGAATTGAAAGTCCATATCAAGACGTAGTTGCCCTGAAGAAAATTACTATATGCATATATCTTTTTGAAAAATCTTGAGATTTCCAACAAATAGCCGGTCAGTCACGTTCTTTGAATAGATGTCTCCAAAACGTGAAATAATTCCGCAAATGTTGAAGTATGTGTGGTTTTATTTACAGGTTTGAAACAGGCAAGAAAAGGCAGTAAGATTTAATTTACTTTAATCGCATGGAAGTCGAAATAAGTATTGAGAAAATGCCCTTTCTTACTTATAAAATAGCTTCTGTCTTATAGGCCTACACCCTTTTTCGTACGAAGTTACCAAGAGATGTCGCCACGGTATATAAGTAATGGCGTCATTTATATATAATATATAGTATATATATATATATATAAATATATATATATATATATATATATATATATATATAATATATATAGATGCCTAT
>NC_061105.1:14465193-14501713 GCF_015104395.2 Macrobrachium nipponense | reverse complement strand
TTCTTTAGAATGGTTTTGGTTGGTTATATAGACCGGCAGCCCGGACCATTGAGATACAACGAACGAGATACCGACTGTAACCCCTACCGGTATTTAGGAGTAGACTTGTAAACTGTGAAACTGACCGTCTGCCGAAAATATATGGGTGGCTTACTTAACAAGCACCACTAATTGCTCGTTAGATTTTGGGTCTAGATCCAATATATGAGATACCAGATGAAACTAATATATAATATATCTGCAGACTCTACTGATTATAGAATGACCAGTGACAGACATTTTGGAGGGTGGGTTCCCCCGGTTCCCTGACAGACGCACTGAAAAGGGGGGTTTAATTGGATCTAGGTCCAACTTAGGAGATACCGAGTAAAATTTACACTACAATAGCACTGCACATCCTAGATTACTGTGGTGGTAATGACAGACGTTTTATTGGGTGGTTACCCCCTGACAGACGCCCCACAACGAGTGGGGAGGGGGAGGCAGGATCTGCATCCAACATTGGAGATACCAAGTAATATTTGTACTACAATTGCACTGCACATCCTAGAATGCTGTGATGGTAATGCCAGACATTTTAGTAGGTGGTTACCCCCTAACAGACACCCCACAACGAGTGGGGAGGGGGAGGGGGAGACAGGATTTGCATCTAACGTGGAGATATCAAGTAAAATCTGTACTACAATAGTTCTGCACATCCTAGAGTACTGTGGTGGTAATACCAGACATTTTAGTGGGTAGTTACCCCCTGAGAGACACCCCACCAACGAAGCTGGGGGGGGGAAGGGGGGGAAGGGGAATGGGGGGAAGGGGGAAGGGGAGTGGGAGACAGGATCTCCATCCAACATCGGAGACATAAGTAAAATTTGTACTACAATAGCACTTGCACATCCTAGAATGCTGTAGGATGGGGGCAATACCAGGAACATATTAGTGGGTGGGGGTTTAACCCCTTGAACCAAGACCAACCCCCCCACCAATGGGAGTTGCAGGGGTTGACCCCCTGACTAAGACACACCAAATGAATGAGGGGGAGGGGGAGGGGGAGACAGGAACTGCATCCAACATTGGAGATTTGTAGTACAATAGCACTTCATATCCTAGAATGCTGTGATGGTAATGACAGACATTTTAGTGGGTGGTTTCCCCCTGACAGACACACCCTAACAGGTGGGCAGCGGGAAGGGCAAGTCCTGATAATGAATGTCTAGATTAGTATAGTGGGCTACTATTGACTCGTATTATACATTATCGTGATATATTTAATAAATATTTTTATCCTTTCTATATCCTTTGTATTTATCTAACACAGTGTTTCCCAATCTTTGACACTTTGAGAACCCCTGAGACAATTTTCCTCATCCCAAGGAACCCCCATACACACACACACACACACACACATATATATATATATATACTATATATATATATATATATATATATATATATATATATATATATATATATATATATATATATATGTAAGCATTTGTATTAATTACCTTTAGTAAAACAGAGGGGGAAAATCTCGCGCGATACGTTACGATAAAATAAATTATAGGACTTCGATTTCACACGCCATGTTTAACGAAAAATTAATATTACTTATAAATAACCAAATGATTAAATAAAAACATGAATTCTTACGGAACACCTGGGGATCGTTCACGGAACCCCGGTTGACGATAGCTGATCTAACACAAAAATAATTTATTTGTTTTATATAAATTACAGTCATCTGTAGGCCCATAATAATTCAGTCATATTATTATTTTGTCAAGCAAGCAACTGACTTCAATTATAGTAGGGGCTAGTTGGCTACAGGGGTAAGTTGGCATACTCGACATGACTTTAAAGTTTACCAATAGGGATGACTAAATACATATACTGTGTAACTGCCACGTGGTTCCTCAATTACCAGCAAAATTCTATAGAGATAGAACGTAGGAGCTCGAATTTATGAGACAAATTTTGATTTTGATGGTAGTAAGTAAATATTTTAATCTTTCTGTTATTTGCTATAACATCTATACATTCATAAAGATTAGTTTTCAATGATAGCATAGTTTTCCTTATGGTTTAAAGATTCTATAGCATTAAAATTATTAATTCAAGGCTTCTTGGTGTGGACTGGTAATCGTTTTTGTACCAAATGGTAGGGATGGGCAAGTTGGCACACGTTATTTGATAACAATAGTAAGCCTATTTATTTATATAATTTACGTTTCGTTTCTGGATTTTTGGAAGGATAATGAGATTAGTGTCCTATCATTTCCTCCACATTGTTCTCACAAATTGCAGCCCCTGGATTTTAGTGTTTATAGACATCTGAAGAAATGTGTTAACAGGGCATGTGATTCGTGGATGACTGGTAATCCAGGATCAAGTATGCCCATCTGTGACATTCCTGGTAAAGTTTCCTCGGCTTCACCTCTAGCTGTCACTTATTCTGATGATTTCAATTGGTTTAGGATTGATGGAATTTCAACTTTGAATTACAGACTATTTCAAGATTTTGATTTTACGGGTGGTTATGTAACAGATTGAGAGATATCCGAAAAGACACATGGGCTTCAGATCAGTCATCAGCGTGATACAGAGTTTAAGAACTGCTCTTGTTGATCCAGAAGAAAGCTCAGCTGAAGAGAGCCTGTGTTTGGCAAGCCAGGAGAAGTGTGGGTCCAGTGCAGGGCATGTAACATGTGGGAGCATGAAGACTATGACGAGGATTTATTTCACATCTGCCACAATTACAACTAGATGATGATCTGAAGTAATACTAATGACTTATATTTTGTATTTTGGAAATTCAGAGGGTATTTTTGCTATTTGATTTAAATGCAATGTAGTAATTTTCTTTTAATTATCAATGTGCCAACTTACCCCATAATGTGTGCCAACTTACCACGTGGGGCAAGTGGCACGAAAAGCTATTTTTTTCTAAAGCTTATTGTTATATTATGTTGAAAGCAAACAACAATTATTTTGCTCTATGATAAAGACGAAAGTTAATATTTTTCAATGGTGGTAAGAATTTTGCAAAAAGTTTGTTTTATATTCGCAATAACCAAAATCGTGAAGAGTGTGCCAACTAGCCCCGGTCTCCCCTACTCGATTTAGCTTTGTTTACGATATGAAAATTAATCTTGCGATGGTTGGAAGACTGACACTATAAAGTAGCATATAAGTTCTTATCATTATTAGAGTTATTGCTGTAAAATGTCTATGTGCGTAACATTTGTTAAATAGAGTTACGCACCCATTAAATAGATAGTTATACATATGTAATATATACGCTATAGTCAGGGTACAGATCATAATAATTGTGATACAGCCTACTCGGTTTGTTTTATCGAAGCAGGACTACCTTCTTTTGGTTTCAACTGACTTTCATGCTAATGAAATCATGGATACATTTTTGTATTATCAGTTTTATGAATGAATATTTCGGCTGGTGTAAAATTCGTCAGACATAATACACCTGGCTGAGGAAGGACACAGAGGATCTCTGTTTTTTAAACAATATCTCTACACACCAAGTTATTTCGAACATTTCCATTCTCTCAAGAAGATTAAGAATAAATACAAGAGCAAACTAGACCAAAAAAAGAAAATAATCACCTTGCATTAATGTAAAGAAAACAAGAGAAATGAAAAATTAGTGCGATTGTCAATTTTTTCTATCGTTAATGTTTAATGAGTCAGTGTGTGAATGTTTATGAGTAAGTGTTTGATGAATGTTTAGGGTTTAGTGACTGTTTAATGTGTCAGTATTCAGTGAATGTTTACCGAGTCTTTAGGGTTTAGTGAATGTTTTGTGAATGTTATTGAATGTTTATTGTGTAAGTATTCAGTGAATGTTTTGTCTTAAGGATTTTAGTAAATGTTTTGTGAATGTTAAGTGAACGTTTAGTGAATATCTTGTGAATGGTAGTGTTTAGTGAATATTTAGTGTGTAAGTATTCAGTGAGTGTTTAGGGTTTTAGTGAAAGTTTTGCGAATTTTAAGTGAGCGTTTAGTGAATGTCTTGTGAATGTTAGTGTTTAGCAAATGTTTAGTATGTAAGTGTTTATTAAGTTTTTAATGAGTGGATGTTCATTCACTGTTTAGTATTTAATAAGTATTTAGGGTTTGGTAAGCTAGTATTTAATGAGTGCTTGGGGTTTAGTGAATGTTTAGTGTTTAATTAATTTTTAAGATTAAGTGAGTGTTTAGTGAATGTTTACTAAGTGTTTGGGGTATAATGAATATTTAGTAAATTTAGTATTTCAAGTGTTTAGTGAGGCATTTAAGTGGTATAGTGAGTGCCTATTATTGTAAGTGTTTGGGTAATTCATAGTGTTTTGTGTTATTGAGAGTGTGTGTGAGTGTATGTTAAGTGTGTGAGTGTGTGTGTGTGTATAGTGAATGTATGCAAGTGTGAGTGCTTAATGACTAAGTGCATTGTGAGTGGTGGTTAGTGATTGTACATTAGTGTTTAGTTAGTGCTTCGCTACCATATGCAAAGAAAGTCCTGTATTTACACAGGAACCATTTATGATTGACACTGCTTAGATCCAAGAGCAGATGCTTAGGCCTGACCACAATGGTTGGAGTGCTTAGGTGTGTTTTCGTAAGGTAATTTTTCTCTGTGAAATTGGGTCGAATAATAATATAATAATAATAATAATATGATAAATAATAATAATAATAAATAATAATAATAATAATAATAAAGATTTAAAAAAGTAATAGTAATAAAATATAGTACTAAGAGCTGGACCAAGACCTTTCAATATGCTCTTTCGAAGTCTCTCGGCAGGGAGATCGCTACTCCAGTGATTGACGCCCTATGCCTTGCACACAGCTGACATATTTGCACATTCGGTTGTCAAATTTTTATGACTGTTGGAGACGCATTATAAATCATATTAACAATGGTAAATGCATTGAACAGACGTGAGGATATAATATGATGTTAGTGCCTGTCTACTGGATATAATGAACAAATAAAGAAAAAAATATTACTAGGGAGAAAATTAGCCGAATAATGGTCGTCAAAGCCAGCATCGATAGAATGTATTGAAACACATTACATAGGCTGCCTGTGGTGCGTGCCGGCGGGAAGTTAAGAGACAAACGCACTCGGCTGGCTTTAAACATCAAACTGTGTATCATTTTTATTTAAGTTTAGATTTTCTTCCTGAATATATATGGTACCTGATACTTGGTGATAGTGTACAGATCAATTTGAGTGAGGCAGCCGAAAATAAGTGGACTATTAGATAACTGACATGATATTATAGGCCAACTTAATTTGGGAGTCAGGAGCTCCAAGTTGTATGATCGGCAACTTCGGGAGGGGGAATAAAATGGGGGAAAATGTTTTAATCTTCATAGTTAGCTTATCCTGAACAATTCATTCACATTTCCGTTTCCAGTAATTATTTGTGTTGTGATACATCATCTCTTTGTGAATGTGCGGGTGTTAAAACGGCTCTTTATGATGGGACTTTGGTCTTAATATCAATCGAATTCCCATATCCGATAAAAATTTCATTTCATCCACACGAACCAACAGCAACTATGATGTTAGTGCCTGTCTACTGGATATAATGAACAAATAAAGAAAAAAATATTACTAGGGAGAAAATTAGCCGAATAATGGTCGTCAAAGCCAGCATCGATAGAATGTATTGAAACACATTACATAGGCTGCCTGTGGTGCGTGCCGGCGGGAAGTTAAGAGACAAAAAAACGCACTCGGCTGGCTTTAAAACATCAAACTGTGTATCATTTAATTTTTATTTAAGTTTAGATTTTCTTCCTGAATATATATGGTACCTGATACTTGGTGATAGTGTACAGATCAATTTGAGTGAGGCAGCCGAAAATAAGTGGACTATTAGATAACTGACATGATATTATAGGCCAACTTAATTTGGGAGTCAGGAGCTCCAAGTTGTATGATCGGCAACTTCGGGAGGGGGAATAAAATGGGGGAAAATGTTTTAATCTTCATAGTTAGCTTATCCTGAACAATTCATTCACATTTCCGTTTCCAGTAATTATTTGTGTTGTGATACATCATCTCTTTGTGAATGTGCGGGTGTTAAAACGGCTCTTTATGATGGGACTTTGGTCTTAATATCAATCGAATTCCCATATCCGATAAAAATTTCATTTCATCCACACGAACCAACAGCAACTAAAGAAAAATTCATTTATGGTAAGACACGTTGGGCTACGAACTTCGACATGGCTGCAGTGTCCTAACTATAGGCAAGAAAAGAAAATGACCAAAGACGCTATAAAAGCGAGGATACTTATCTTACATTTCTTTTTTTAGAGAAACTGAGAGTGGCACCATATGACTGGTTTGCACCATATGACTGGTTTAATTATTCAAAAATGGCTCAGCACACATACTTGTAGCTGTTGCCAATTGTGACCCCCTCCCATTCAGATAAAATACTTTGTGTGAAGTAATAACTCAAACCAAAGGATAGTGCTAATATTATATATAGTATATATATATATATATATATATATATATATATGTGTGTGTGTGTGTGTGTTTGTGTGTGTGTGTATGTGTGTGTGTGTGTGTGTGTGTGTGAAACTATAGAAAGTAGACCAAGCCTAGGAAGTCTCACACATAGTATTTATATAGATGTGATGGAATTAATGAAGTGAAATATTCCATACTTCAATAGGAATTGTAAAAAATAACTCCGGCAGTATTTCTTATCCTGAAACATCTCAATATTTCTTGAATTTTTTGCCTTTTACATTTTATCAGGCTCACGATTTTCAGATACTTAACATATTTCTAATATTAATATTGCCTATGATAGATTTTGAAATATTTCAAGGTGTCCCACCTCTCCCTTCCAATCGTAGGTTATGTCTGTGAAAGGGTAACCACCCATGAAAATGTCTGGCATTACCATCACGGCATTCTAGGATATGAAGTGCTATTGTGGTACAAATTTTACTTTATATCTCCAATGTTGGATGCAGATCCTGTCTCCCCCTCCCAAGTCGTTGTGGGGTGTCTGCCAGAGGGTAACCACCCTCAAAATGTCTGTCATTACCACCACAGTGCTCTAGGATGTGCAGTGCTATTGTAGTACAAATTATACTTGGTATCTCCAATGTTGGATGCAAATCCTGGCTCCCCCTCCCCCTCCCCCTCCCAAGTCGTTGTGGGGTGTCTGTCAGGGGGAAACCACCCACTAAAATATCTGTCATTACCACCGCAGTATTCTGAGATGTGCAGTGCTATTGTAGTACAAATTTTACTTGGTATCTCCAATGTTGGATGCAGTTCCTGGCTCCCCCTCCCCCTCCCCCCCTAAAATCATTGTGGGGTGCCTGTCAGGGGGTAACTACCCACTAAAATATCTGTCATTACCACTGCAGTACTCTAGGAAGTGCAGTGCTATTGTAGTAGTACAAATTTTACTTGGTACTATTGTTGGATGGAGATCCTGTCTACCCCTCCCCTTCCCCCTTCCTCCCTCACTCGTTGTGGGGTGTCTCTCAGGGGTAACTACCCACTACAATGTCTGGTATTACCACCACAGTACTCTAGGATGTGCAGAACTATTGTAGTGCAGCTTTTACTTGGTATCTCCATGTTAGATCCAAATCCTGTCTCCCCCTCCCCCTCCCCACTCGTTGTGGGATATCTGTCAGGGGGTAACCACCCACTAAAATGTCTGGCATTACCATCACAGCATTCTAGGATGTGCAGTGCAATTGTAGTACAAAATTTTACTTGGTATCTCCAATGTTGGATGCAGATCCTGCCTCCCCCTCCCCACTCGTTGTGGGATGTCTGTCAGGGGGTAACCACCCACTAAAACGTCTGTCATTACCACCACAGTATTCTAGGATGTGCAGTGCTATTGTAGTGTAAATTTTACTCGGTATCTCCTAAGTTGGATCTAGATCCAATTAAACCCCCCTTTTCAGTGCGTCTGTCAGGGGGAACCCACCCTCCAAAATGTCTGTCACTGGTCATTCTATAATCAGTAGAGTCTGCAGATATATTATATATTAGTTTCATCTGGTATCTCATATATTGGATCTAGACCCAAAATCTAACGAGCAAATAGTGGTGCTTGTTAAGTAAACCACCCATATATTTTCGGCAGACGGTCAGTTTCACAGTTTACAAGTCTACTCCTAAATACCGGTAGGGATTACAGTCGGTATCTCGTTCGTTGTATCTCAACGGTCCGGGCTGCTGCCGCTCTAATACTCCAGCCATAACTAATTCTTAATCAACCCAAGTGTGAGGTGGTTATGAAATGTCTTTCTGTTGAGTTACAAATTCACCCCGATAAATGCGGAGTTTGATGATTAATGTCTCCTTAATAAAGAGATTTTGTTTACTTCCTCTTCATTCGCTATTTAATGTCGCCTTTGCTTTTCTTCCTTTGGAGGAAAGATCCAAAGAGAGTTCCAAAATGAAAGTATTGCACATTTCTAATCATTCTCTTTCCTTCTACTCTATTGTTTGTCCGCTCCTGAACCATTTATCATTTCCATCCTATCTCTCTCTCTCTCTCTCTCTCTCTCTCTCTCTCTCTCTCTCTCTTGCATCAAACCTTCCCTGCTACGATCCTTCATTGCTCAATAATGGCGTCTCCTTCATAGGAAGTCCTTCACCACTTAGGCCTATCTTCAGTACTCTCACTGGAGCCACTCCAGGATGACAGGCAAAACTCTTGCTATGGCTCAGCGGATTCCGCCTTTTAGATCAATAAAGTATTTTTATAATTATTATGACTTTAGTGAAGAAAGGATCATATTTATCAACTGAGTTTTGCAGTTCGTTCAATGCGTCGCTTGAGGTGGAAGGAAGAAGCAACAAAGAAGCCGAGATTCTCGTTTTTGTCAAGTTTGAGATGGTATGAGAAAGCCATTTATCTTATTATCCTCATATTTTTAAATATTGTAGTATAATTTTAATATTATATATTAACGTAGTAAAGAAATATATATATATATTAAAAGTATTGCAGTGATAAAAATTACTTTTTTTTACATAAATTATTGTAAAGACTCATATGAATGATAAATAATGGTTGGATCTTGGAGTGTACAAAAGTAATTATTCTTGTGGAGGTGGTGGTACTGTTATTTTTGGTTACAATTATGTTAACCATAAGAAATTCATGAACTACATAATGAAATGAGTTGAGTAAGTGATACCGCAATGTTGAAATGTGCAAAGTTCAATGCGGCTATAAGGTCAAAGGGAACATCATCGTTAGTATAAGATTAAGGTAACCTTGTTTACCTTCCCCTTCATTCACTGTTGAATGTCACTTTTGCTGTTCTCCGATCCGAAGAATAGATCCAGAGCTCGAAAATGAAAAGATTACTTTATTCCTTTCTTTGCACAATTCTAGTCCCAGTCTCATTCCTTCTACTGCATCGTTCACCATCCGCTCCTGAGCCATTTTCCAGCCTCTCTCTCTCTCTCTCTCTCCCAGTTGCCATCTTCGTTGCTTATTTTTTTTTGTTCCTTTATAGGAAGAACTTCAACCCTTACTGAGGCCTCTTTCTTACAGCGTTTTTTTTTTTTTTTTTTTTTTTTTTTTTGTTTTTTTTTTTTTTTTTTTTTTTTATTTTTTTGCCGCACACGAGACGGTCTCCGCACCGCAGGTATAGCGGACGGAAACCGCCGATACTGCGGTCGCCGCATAGAGACCGATTATCTTTTTCTTGCAAACAGTCAACACTGAACAGGTTTATTGACTATGAATGTGAGAAATTAAAAATAAATCAATTTTACTAAATGAATGTCTTTACAATACTAGATTTGTGTATTAATCTTTTCGAATATGGGACTAATCTAAAACGTTTGCCAATCTTCGTTAAAATGACTTTACTCAGTAATACTTCTTCAAGTTTTCAAACCTGTAATAGCATGACATTGTCAAACTACTTTTTTTCCTTGGAATTCTATGAAAAGTTCCCCCTTCCCCCCCCCCCCCCCCCCCCCCCAACCCCCAAAACAAAACGATATTAATGGCAGTTATGTCTATTCCGATGGTGAGTATTTTAAGGATAAAATCAGGACGAACCCGAGAAAAATGCTATAGAGTAATAATTATTATAATATTCAGGGGCTTCTCACGTTGCTGTAAACAGACAATTTAGTCAACAGGGTGAAGGAGAGAGACAGAGAGACAGGCAAAAGACATCCAAACGGACAGTGAGACAAACAAGACAAGGAAAAGACGACTTGACTTGGATCTTGCGTCACAGGTGATGTTCGTCTGTTGTCTCGAGGAACATAGAAGGAATCAAGTGAGCCTTCTATAACCTTTTTCCTGTTATCTTCTCTTTACAAAATTTGTCGAACGATAACATTCACTCAGCTATCAATAAGATGCTGCTATTTATAAATATTGGCGCTCTCTCTGCCTCTCTCTCCCTCGTCTCTCTCTCAATCTCTCTCTCATCTCTCTCTCTCTCTCCTACATTACATCAATAATCCTTCCCTGCTACGATCCTTCATTGCTCAATAATGGTGTCTCCTTCCTAGGAAGCCCTTCACCACTTAGGCCTATCTTCCAGTACTCTAACTGGAGCCACTCCAGAATTACAGCAAAACTCTGCTTTAGGCTAGAGAGGATTCGGACTTTTAGATCAATAAAGTCTTATTATAATTATTATGACCTTAGTGAGGAAAGGATTATATTTATCGATAGAGTTTTGCAGTTCGTTCAATGCGTCGCTTGAGATGGAAGACAACAAAAGAAGCCGAGGTTTTCGTTTTTGTCAAGTTCGAGTTGGTATATGAAAGCCATTTATCTTATTATCGTCATATTTTTTATAACAATGTTGAAGTATAATTTTAATTGGAAATATCTACGTAGAAAAGAAATTTATATAATTTCTATATATTAGTAATGAAAACTACAATAATTACATAGATTCTTGTACAATTTTCAAATGAAATGACAATAATGGAGGCGGATCTCGGTGTGTAGATCTGAGAAATGCATATCTTCGTAGTACCATCTATCTGGCTCCTAATTTTGGTTACAATCAATATTAATCATGAATCCTGTCCAGTGTCCACACCGGAAACATTGTTTGCCAACAGCTGGCGAAGGCAAACTGTTTGCAAACAATTTTTACCGTAAATTTCTTTCCCATCCAGATTGGAAAACATTTAGTGTACATATGTATATAATTATTCATAATGTATTATGTTTTATATACATATGTATACATACCTAAAATAAATTATATAATATATATATATATATATAATATCGATAATAATATAATATAAATAATGGGGTGTAACACGAGTTTACGCAAATATTGTGGGAAATGAATGAAAAAGTTAATTTAAGCAGAAAATCTTTTGAGGATATATTTAGACTTCGTTGGTGAGAGAAAATTTTTGAATAACCGTTATATCTATTTATAGCTGCTTTCATGCGATAGAGGGAGGTCGGTGCGTCCTGGGATGTTTTGATGGCCGGGGTTAGGGGGAAGATGGAGCGAATAGGCCGATGTGAATAAATTACCTCCCAATAAACAAATGTATTACTTAGATTTTGATGGAAAAAATAGATTGCATCAGTGAGTCCCTACTCCTCCATATAAATGGCATTTATCGGACACCGATAAAGAAAAGAAGCCTTATTGGATCTCCCAGCCTTGAAGGGTAGCTTTTTCTCTCTCTCATCCCTCCTCGAGTGCATTGAAATAATCTAAGTAGAATACAGACACAGAGGCTACTGCACCGACAAGTATAGCGCCTCAGCGGCGTGGTTGGTATGGTATTAACGTCCCACCTCGGTAGTCGCGGGTTCGATTCTCAGCCATTCCATTGAGGAGTGAGATATGTGTATTTCTGGTGTTAGAAATTCAGTCTCGACTCGTGGTTCGGCCAAGTCACGTTAAAGCCGTTGGTCCGTTGCTGAATAACCACTGGTTCCATGCAACGTAAAAGCACCATACAAACAAAACACCGACAAGTACTTAAGGTTCTGGGACAGGAAACATTGTTGCTAATAATGTTTGCCAGTGTGGACGGGCCTTAACATGCTTATTAGAAGCTGAAGTATTATAATACGTAGAATAGACTATACTGTCGTGAGTACTTCCCCTTCAATGTCTGTTTATAATTAATATCACTAAGGTTCAGTTATGCCTGCACAATCCAAATCTTCGCCACTAACGATTCAGGCTTTTCCCTCAGTCCTTCGTAACAGCCTCGGCGTCAACACAAGATGCTCTGGCTGTAATTCACTTGTGACATCATAAAAAACAACAACAGAATTTGTTGAGTTTAAATTTAGACCGGAGGACTTTTGTAATGTTTATTGAATATTTCATGACTGAAGGAAGAGTTCGTGGAAGATGATTAAGTTCAATAATCGTGTGCGTTCGTTGCAAAGTTGACACTTATAAGCCTAATGTTTTTTTCTGTTTCATAGAATGGGTCAATAGTGATTTGTTTTCGTTTAAAGACTGACTCTCTTATGAGGTGTTACAATGGATGCAAATCCTTAGTTTAGTGTCTTCCTGTGTTTCATTAGTGTGTTGATTAGTTTAATTTCATTTCAAAGCGAACTTCTCTGAGATGTAAGCAATGCAAAAACATACAGAGTCCAATAGTGTTTGATTTTGTTCCGTCAGAAAATAGAATAGACATTTGTTCTGATTTTAAAAGCGAATTACATACATGATGCATAATCATGAATAGACGCAAAAAGGCCTATTTTTGCTTTACATTATGTTGTCATAATAAATGCTTATTCTTACTGAAAATCTGTCTTGCATAGGTTTATATTATGGTTTATATTATTTTTGGTAATTATTTTAACCATAGAAACTCATGAATGCTTGTAACCCAATGATTTTCAGTGAGAGAAAATATTGCCGCCATGTTGAAACGTGCCAAGTTCATTACGATAATGGAGCATAATCTTTGATGTAAGATTAAAGTAACCTTGTTTACTTCACCTTCATTCGCTATTTATTGTCACTTTTGCTGTTCTCCGTTTCGAGGAAAAGATCCCAAGAGAGCTTCAAGATGACGGCTTGAAAATGCTGCATTTGTTCCTTTCTGTGAACGATTCCAATCATTCTCCTTCTTTCTATTATAGTGTTGATCCGCTCATGAATCATTTCCAGCCTCTCTCTCTCTCTCTCTCTCTCTCTCCTCTTTCTCTCTCCTCTCTCTCTATCTAAGTACTGATTGTTTTATCTATTTATTGTTCCGTACAATAAATATGATTATTATATTCTGTATATCTCCAGACGGATTTGTTTTTCCAATTCGGGACAAATCTTTATCCTATGAAAGAATTTAGGTGTCAGTGAAAGAGGACAAAGTTGAATAGAGCACTAATCTGGAACGTTTGTCATTCTTGATATTTTTAACAATATGTCGTAGTATATTTTTAATTTGAGAAATTAAATTATCCAGTAAATCTATACATATATAAGCTATAAAAGTTTAATTACATAGAGTGTTAGAAAGATTTTCATATAGATTATGAATAATGGTCGGATGTCGGTGCTGACCCTACGTCCGACACTCCCAAGTTTTCTTGATATTGGCACTATTTTTCATTATTTATGGTTGGAATTTTATCCATAAAAATGACATTTAATGTACTGAGGTCAGGCAGCTCAGGCTCAGCTGTTAATAACTATAACGTTCTACTCTGTTCTCGCACTTTTGGCCTCATTACAGTGTTGCCACATTTTTTTCCAAAAATCTCTATATTGGAAAATGAATCTGTAAAGAAAATCTGAGGAATTGGTAGGTTATATTTTAGCGTATGTTACTAGAAATAACACGTAATTTAGAGTATATCAATTGGCTGAAGGAAAAAAGAAAAAAAAGGATATTTCCTGTTTATTACTGAAAACACTTCCACCATTGATACCTCTTGACTCTTGAGTACTGTCGGCCAAAAAACTCGTGGCAGAGTTTCATAATTTTTCGTTCACTTGCCTGACGCACGATTCATGCCTTATTTATCGATTTTTCTTTTCAAAGATGGAAGAAATCATATGTAATGACGTTAAAAACAGTCACTGATATCTTTAGAACATTATATTATGTTATTGTGTAAAACTATTTTCCATATAGCAAAATTGACGTGAACGAAACGAAGTGATAAAAAACTTCATATAACAACCATAGATATACATTACCAAATAGATAGGAGACACCTATCACTAGTAGTATCGCATAAACATAGTCCTTAAATTATCATTTCAATATTAAGTTGAAGGTAGTTGAACTATTCCATTTGTTAAATTTTACAGAAAACATCGGAATCTCACAAAATGCTATCAAATTTAAAAACAAAAAGGAAAAATAACGATATCCTAACAGTGTGAACCAGGCGACCTCACTCTATTGCTTTTGATATTATGTGCACGGGAATCTAATGTTAATGTGTCATTTATTGGTCTAAGAAACATCCCTCGATGAGCGAGAGACAATTATTGCAATGCATTCGGTGCAAGTTCCTGTTGGAGAGACATCAAGAAAGCTTAATAAATCATACATAGATGAATCAAATTGTTTAAAGAACGGCAAAATTTAGAACATGAGCCTAGAGGTGGAACACCTCAAAGCACCACAAGAGAGAGCAAGTCAATACAGTAGTGTAAACGTTGCTGAGCAACATTCATTTGTGAATTTTTAATTCTAGTGCATCGTCACGACATTGCTGAACCAGGAATCATGACTAGCTCTACGCTTATGACTGGTGTCTGATGGATACTTTAGATGGAGAGGAAGAGATTTTTAAATCTACACTTGAAATCTTTGATAGGTGTCTAATGAATAAGTCTAATGAATAAGCAAACGTATCTTTGATGGATGAGAGATTCAGTTATGCTTACTCTTTTTGTTTTGTTTTTTATCGGTGGCCAGTGAATACTACGGATAGGGAGGGAAACAGTTTCAATGATGCACGCATTTTTTTTTTCTTCAAAACCTAAAGAATACATTTTATTGGGAGATACTTTATTAACATCGGCCTAATCCTCCCATCACTCCTATGCGCCACCTGCGCTCTTTTCTACGTCTCAGGCGACTCGAGCCGACTTCTCACCACGAACTCCATCGCTTGAAAGCATCAGTAATGATAACGGTTATTTTAAAATTCCCCGCACCGACAACGGACGCCTGAAAATGCATGTTTATAAAATATTTTCTGATCAAAGAAACTTTATCTTTCATTCCCCAAAATATGAGCATACACTCGTGTTACACCCTGTAGCCATCAAAGAGCAACCCTTGATTAAAGCAGTCTTGAAAAAAAATAAACAAATAAAAACATGAAATAGACTTAAACGAGAACGTCACCCTTCATATTTCTTATCCTTTCAGCTACTTATAATATGCTTATGGTAGTAGGTTGAGGTATACATGTGAAACTAATTTGAATTAATTTCTAGTTAGTAGAAATGAATAGCTGCAGGAAAATCAACCTAAGAAAGCTTTAATGAAAGTAAGCCTTTCTTAATTTATGCGTCAGTTTTGACTCCCAAAGCTTTCCAACGTGTCCAAATGAGACAGGATGATATGCAAGGAATTCGATAAAAAATAAGACTGAATTATATTCGTTTTTTTTTTTTTTAATAGCTAGGTCTGAGTTAATTATGTTAAACAATTATGAAAAGGATAAGAAGAAAGGCGAACATGGCTAATAAAACAAGAATAACGGGAATAATCAAATAAAGCAGATTAATATATATATATATATATATATATATATATATATATATATATATATATATATATATTTATGTATAAGTGAATCACGAAAGTTAGGAACGTGATAAATCCACAAATAAAGATAAATGCCACGAAGGAAAAATAAACGAAGGAGGTCTGCAAGATCTTTCGACTTTAAAAGTCCTTTAACTAAGCAGATACTGACATAAATACGAGAAAAGACAATACAAGAAGGTTCGATATAACTGACAGATAGGGATTATAAAAGGATTAGTACCAGAATCCGACACACCTGGAAGATAAGAAACCTTCCCAAACAAGCATAAACAATGGGTGCAATTAAAAGTTTAAGACAATCATCTCAGATACAATTTCCAGACGATTAAAGGATTATAGGTGACAGCTATTCGGAACTTGGTAAACAAAACCATATTCACAATATATGACAGACATACATTACAACAAAATTTAATAACTCTAAGGCAACTGATTTTTATTTAAGTCAGTAATTATATCTTTGAGGTCATTCTTACACATGTTACAAATACAAGGGTCTAAATGAAAAAAGTCACGACTAACATTGAAATTACATTGAAAAGTAAGTTGTACTAAAGCAGATTCTAAAAGATTTCGTGATAAGACATCTCTTGACCATGCAATTACTGAACTATTAATCCAATTAATTCGGTGGTTGTTTTCACTTAAATGCATGAATAATGTATTAGATTTTTACCCAGTTTTTACAGAGTATTTATGCTGGCTTAGCCTTACTTCTAAGCCTTTGCTGGACTGTCCGAGATAGAATGAGGGACAATCCATACATGGAATTTTATATATTATGTTGTTGCTTTCTCTGGGCCATTTTTATTAACATTCTTTTTAGTGTGTTATTATAGGAAAAAACAAGGTTGACATTAAAAGCTTTTAACAATGATTTAATGGTTTCAAATCCGTTAAAATAAGGCAAACTGAGAATGTCCTTAGAATTTTCTTTCTGTGTGTTATTTACAGTATAAAACTTTTTGTGGGCTTTATTATAACAAATGTCTAATATATGTGAAGGATAGCATAAATCTTTCCCTATTTTTCTTATGTATTCAATTTCTTGATCCAAATATTGTGGACAGACAATTCGCAATGCTCGTAAAAACATAGAGGAAAAAATTGATATATTTATATTAAGATGGTGGCCTGAGAAGAAATGAACATAAGTTAAGTTGTTAGTCGGTTTCCTATAAATACTGAATTTACATTGAAATGGTTCTCTATGTATCAAAACGTCTAAGAAAGAGAGGCAATTGTCTTTTTTCTAATTCTAGAGTAAACTTAATCGATGGTACCTGGTTATTTAATTTAGAGTAAATCATTTACATCAATACCGACAGGAAGAACAGCTAAACAATCATCAACGCAACGATACCACTTTACAGGAATATGAATGATATTAGGTAAGTAGCGTTTTTCAAAAAATTCCATATACAGGTTTGAGAGTAATGGTGATAAAGGATTTCCCATTGCCATGCCGAAAAATTTGTTGATAAAATTCACCATTGAATATAACTTACAATCACAATGCACAAACTCGTGAGTGAAATAATGTGACTTATAGGTAGAGGTAATTCATGCTGAGTTAGTTCATTACTAAGATATTCTAGAATAGAGTCTATAGGGACTTTAGTAAAAAGAGAACATATATCAAAACTAAACGAATCTATCAGTAAGGCAAAGGAGCAATTTTTGTTTAATTTATCAACTAAATCTAGAGAATTATATATATGAGAATCGGGAGCTGGTTCCAAGGAACGGGGACAAGATCTTCAGTGATATATTTCGAGAGTTTATATGAAATTGAACCAAACAGTACTGATAATAGGCCGCATAGGGTTTATTTTATTTGTTTTTTTTGTTGGCGTTTTGACTAATCCGTACAAGTAAGGTAGCGAAGGAGGTTTGACTGACAATTTGCCTAGTAGTTCTGTTTTATCTTTAAGGATACTTTTCACTATGCTATTGAAGTTTTTTATGACTTGATCAAGAGGATTTTTTGTTAGTTTTTTTAAGTCACATCATCATCCAGTAGGGCTTGCATACGTGATATGTAGTCAGCTTTATCTAAAATTACTATACTATTTGACTTATTCAGCTTTTGTAATGTGGATAGTATTGTCCTTTTTAAGGTCGGTCAAACTTTCTTATAGCGAGCAGGGAAGTTACTTCATGCTTAACATTGGCAGCTCCGTAAACAATACCTTTAATCATGTCAACATGATTTTGAGGAAGTCACAATATTTTTTCAATTTACTTAGGGATGACCCAATCATTAAAGCAGAAGGTCTACTTGTTACAAAGAAAGATGAAACCATATCCAAGCGCGCACACAACATTTTCACTTATTTGTTTACTAGATAAGTTAACAACACAATCTTGACGTGCACAATTAGTCCAATCACTGCTATCAATAAGATTTTTAGTTTCTGTCGAGTTTCCTTTTCAGGGCATCTGTAGTCCTACGTAGTTTTTCGTAAATTTCCCGTCGCAGCAAGTCTTCCAATCAGCCGGGATGGAATGATTGAAAGAGATCCTTGTTCTTTCCAGTCCTTGAATTTTTTCTTTCTCTTCTTGCTTGGCGGCTGCTATGTGCTGTTTCAACATCATGGCACTAAATTCATTGAATGGGTGTTGTCATACCTTCTTAGACGGCGTGGCAGCAAGGAATTTAGGGAGCACTTGTTCAGAAAGCACTTCTTCAGGAACTTAAGAGGAATTCTTGGTTGAATATGCAGCCACAAGAGACTTGGAGAAGGTAGTGACAACACATCTCAAAAGAGGAAAGGACAGGATAGCGAAAGTAAACGTGGCCCTCATTATGTATACTGAATCACGAAAGTTAGGAACGTGATAAATCCATAAATAAGGATAAATGCCACGAAGGAAAAATAAACGAAGGAGGTCTGCAGATCTTTCGAACTTTAAAAGTCCTTTACTGAGCAGATACTGACATAAATACGAGAAAAGACAATACAAGAAGGTTCGTATAACTGACAGATAGGGATTATAAAAGGATTAGTACCAGAATCCGACACACTGGAAGATAAGAAACCTTCCCAAACAAGCATAAACAATGGTGCAATTAAAGGTTTAAGACAATCATCTCAGATAAAATTTCCAGACAATTAAAGGATTATATATATATATATATATATATATATATATATATATATATATATATATATATATATATATATATATATGTCGATTTAAATATTCATTATATTACGTACCCGAGAGAGTATACTGCTAAAAATAGACCTAGGCTAATCATGTGCGAAAATCAGATGTCCAATTTAGGCCCACTAAATATGTCATGGACATTATTTTACTGATCAAAGGACAAAATTAGTTTAATTAAACATCGTTTTCAAAGAATGTTAACTCCTTGATATATTGTTTATCGGCTGTAGGAGACGAAATGACAACACCCAGTGCAGTACGATACGTTGAGTCAAGACTCGAGCGGCAGCAAAGTCAACTTCAAAATGCTTCGGTATGCTGTCACGAAGCTAGAGTTGAGAATTAAATTAGAAATCGTGGACCCATCGGTATATATTTTCCTTACTTTGTAAAATAAATATCTTTAATACGTTGAATAAGTCTACTCTATTCTAATGCAATTTATTTGAAGTATAGCACCTTTGAAAGGAAATGTTATCTATTGTTAAGTAAATAATCTGGCACCTGCATATGGCAATATTTCCATAATGAACAATGAATTAAGAAACTACGCCAATTCTTCGTTGGCCGTCTGTACATAAAGTAAACAACAAATTGTCATAATGATGGACTTGGAGTTGGCCAGTTTATAGTGTTGGTAATATGATATATAACTGATTGGAAATTAAAGGAATCACTGGATTACCATTTCACATTTTGAGATTTAGAAAATAAAGAAATATTTATAAATCTTATTTTCTACTTATGTCTACTTTTGATGATGTACATATTTGTCTCTTCCTGATTTCCTTGTTCTGGCTAAGAGTTCTTTGGAGACAGTAAATTCATAACATGATTTATCTTCAAGCAATTGCTTTGTATGGAGCAAACCTGTAATTGTTTCAGTAGATAGCTATTTGTTATTTTTGTTTTCTTCCTGTTTATTGAAGAAAATATTCTTTCTACAGTTGCACTCGAGTGCGGTAAACATAGTAATGTTTGCATAAAGTTGGACAAATTTGAAAACATTAACACATTGTCCATTTGCCTAGCTGAAGCTACTGTACTCCAAAATATCTCTGGCTTCATATCTGAACTCACATTAATAATATCTAAAGAATTTCTTATTAGTCTCCATTCTGTGTCAATGTTTTGAATATCAGGCTCTGTTGCATGACCAAAGAAGGACATCAGATCATTTAGAGATGGTAATTCTCTATCCATAACTACTTTTGGACTTAATGCCTTTTCAAAGAAGAATAAATAGCAATCTGAATCAAAACGGGAAATCTTTTATAAAATTTAAGAGAGGCTGCTTCTATGAAAAACTCCAAACAGCTTCGTCTAAAACATCTAAGATCCTCACATATAATACATATCTTCATTATGGAATCATCCAACAATCAATAATTAGTCCCGCAGTGACGACCCCAGTTTGGGCACCCTGTATCTATCTATCTATCTATCTATCTATCTATCTATCTATCTATCTATCTATCTATATATATATATATAGATAGATAGATAGATAGATAGATAGATAGATAGATAGATAGATAGATAGATAGATACAGGGTGCCCAAACTGGGGTCGTCACTGCGGGACTAATTATTGATTGTTGGATGATTCCATAATGAAGATATGTATTATATGTGAGGATCTTAGATGTTTTAGACGAAGCTGTTTGGAGTTTTTCATAGAAGCAGCCTCTCAAATTTATAAAAGATTTCCCTTTGATTCAGATGCTATATATATATATATATATTATATATATATATATATATATATATATATATATATATATATATATATATCTTATTAAATTATTTAAGACCATAGTTTTTTTTTATTAAATGCCGAAAAGCTATTAAGTTGATCTCTGTTCTTTTATTTCAGCACTGAAGTCATTGAAATATTAGTATATTAGTGCAATCAATCATTGGGCTACATTAGTATACTATATGATAGGTAAAGATAGAATTGAAAACAAATGAATCATGTTTATAATTAGCGACAGTATACATTTTAATCATCTTACTGTTAGGAAACAACAAGAGTCTGTCTAGAAATAGCTAGGGAAAATTTAGTTAGGAAAACCACTGGTAGAATATATAGTGAAAGTAGAGTGATGAAGGATCCTACCAGAAGTGAAGGTAGAAAAGGGAGTAGATGTGGTGGCAGCATAAGATTGCACGATAGCAGTTTCGTAAACCAGACCAAAACATTGGCACTTGTTTTCCTAAACAGTAAGGTGCTAACCTCACCAGAAAAGTTGAACTTTGACTCCTTCAGTGGGTGGTTACCGTCGAGGGACGAAACCAATCAGACGAATCTAGAGGTGGCACCGGAAGTAATGAAAGCCATTCATGAAGAAGTAGGAGGTGTCCTAAAGGACATTTGAGGAGGAGCTAATTGAAGTAGTTAGGTCGAAACTCCATTTGAAGTGCTAGAGAAACTCAGTCAAGAACCAGACCTTATACGGGGAGGCTGTGTTCCTTCTCACTCTGTTCCAGTGTAGTGTAGTAGTGTGTAAACTGTGTAATTGTGAACTTCATACCTTATTCTAATTATAAGTAATTTTTATGAAGAGGTGTTTAACTTGCCCAGTTTCCCAAAGTTATCCAACCCATGTTTTAAACATATAAATTTCCTCCTGAGAGACTTAGTGAAAAGAGAGTAAATAAACTAAATTTTCCTACGAGAGAAGAAACTCAGCCGTAACAAGTGAGAAATGAAGGTTAGCCCATATAACAGATAACCTTTCAAACATTACCCGTAACAACGAAGTGAACCAGAAGAAGAAGTAGAATAAGAACTCGTAAGTACGCCACGCAACATAACGAAGAGAATTAAAAAATAAAGACAACCACAACATTACACAAACCATCATGCTTCCATCTCAGATTACAAGTTAGATAAAATGTACCCGGGCCGACATTGTAGTTTTGTACTTAGCTTTTCCCTTGCAAAGCCAATCTCGAAGACTCATTTTAAAATTATATAAAGCCTAATATACCCAAACACATATATTCAGCTTTCCAGCCACAATAAATTGGAATTGGAGAACACTGTTCAGAAACGTCAGATGTTAACCTATGGCTATGCCATTGTGCACAAAAGATCAAATTGCAGCCTTGATGAAAGTTGACAAGTATCGCACCTAAGTACACAACAACCGTATGGCACACACTACAAAATCTGTATGTGTGGCTAGTTTAACCTGGTTACCAACCGAGTCACCTAGACAGTTTGTCTAGACACGTAGTATGTTCTAGACACGTTTAATACAGAGTCGGACCAAGGCTCCAGAGCAGAGGAAAGGACTCGGCCCTTCAGCAATAAATGAGTTGAAAGCAGGCAATTCTACTCCCTATACTACAGTGTTGGAAAGGTTGAAATTGAATACCAGCCAACCACGCAGAGTTTGTATTGTGTGCGGAAGCGGGGATGATATACTCTTAATTTCTGTATATATATATATAGTATATAGTATATATATATATATATATATATATATATATATATATATATATATATATATTATATAATATATATATATATATATATATATATATATATATATATATATATATATATATATATATATATATATATCAATGTCAAAAGAATTGAAATTTGGAATTTTTTAGGGAAAATTTATTGTCTCCTAAAAATCTGTATATTTTGCTTATTTTATAAGAAAAATCTGAAAAATCTTAATCATGTTGAAAAACTTGTATATTTAAGATTAATCTGTATATGTGGCAACACTGACTGTTTACCAAGATCTAGTATAAATTGAGCAAATTTCGGACCCCTAGCATACACATCTATTTAGCATGATCCTAGCACAGTTCTGAAACAATTGGCTGAATTCCAGCAAAATTTACAAAATAACGTTAACACTGACTGAAATTTGAGTGAAATTCCATACAAAAAGAAATTAACTCAAAATTTAGAAATTTTCTTCCCCCTCAGGCGGCCCCTCATGTGCTGCCCGTGAGTGAGTACCCGTACCCACGTGTTTTGGGCACAGGATCCATCAGTCTCGCACACACATGACTATCAAAGTTGACCAGGGCTTTCTTGACTATTCCAGCGTCAAATGAAGATTGTGAAAGAATTTTTCGTGTGTGAACATACAGACAGAAGAATTAGGCTTAGTCACAGATCACTCACAAACATGAAGAATAATAACGTGGATAGGCCAACAAGGGCAAGAGAGAAAGCTCAAATTATAACCACATCAAATGCGATGATCAAAGTTTTGAACAAAGACTTATGTGAAGTTGAACACAAGTAATGTGAGCTGCCGATTTTGAATTTTTTTTTTTTTTTTCAGAAATAGAGAGAATCGAAGGAAAGACTGAAATTTCAGATTTTTTTACATGTAGAAAAATTGGTTAAGTTTTATAGATCTCATATATATTATTGGATGTAATATTCGGAAAATACACTATACTTATTTTTAATATATATGTCTCTGAATTGGGATATGTTTAAATGTATAGGCTACAGTAATTTCCAAGCATAATTTATTTTTAGAAAGAGATTAATTATGTTTTCCCCAGTTTTATTATGTTATAAACATAAGACTACAATATTAATTAAAGTTGTATTTCCTTATACCCAGGTATATTTATATACACTTATATGTAACAGTAGATTTAAGCTCTGTATGTTTCACAGTAAGTGAATGAAGCACTTATATCTATAATATCTTACAGGATTATATATATATATATATATATATAGTATATATATATATATATATATATATATATATATATATATAGTTTCTTTTGGCATAAAAATAGCAAAGTTGAGATTTCTTAAGGAATAAAATTGCTCAATGTAGCTTAATTTTTTCGTAACCCAGCATAATTTTGCTATGCGGATATGGCAACACTGCTGGGTTAGTTTACTTATTATTTTTGGTTGTTATTATGAAATTAACTTTTTTCTGTTTATTCTTTAGAATGTTTTTGGTTAGTTTACTCCAGCCATAACTAATTCTTAATCAACCCAAGTGTGAGGTTATAAAACGTTTTTCTGTTGAGTTACAAATTCACCCTGATGAATGTGGAGTTTGATGATTAATGTCTGTTTGATGAAGAGATTTTGTTTACTTCCTCTTCATTCGCTATTTAATGTCGCCTTAGCTTTTCTTCCTTTGGAGGAAAGATCCGAAGAGAAAATATTGCACAATTCTAATCTTTCTCTTTCCTTCTACTCTATTGTTCGTCTCCTCCTGAATCATTTATCATTTCCATTCTCTCTCTCTCTCTCTCTCTCTCTCTCTCTCTTCTCTCTCTCTCTCTCTCTTCTCTCTTGCATTACATCAATAATCCTTCCCTGCTACGATCCTTCATAGCTCAATAATGGCGTCTCCTTCCTAGGAAGTCCTTCCCTACTTAGGCCTATCTTCCAGTACTCTCACTGGAGCCACTCCAGGATTACAGCAAAACTCTGCTTTAGGCTTCAGAGGATTCCGCCTTTTAGATCAATCAAGTCTTCTTATAATTATTATGACCTTAGTGAAAAAATGATCATATTTATCAACTGAGTTTTGCAGTTCGTTCAATGCGTCGCTGGAGATGGAAGGAAGAAGCAACGAAGAAGCCGAGATTCTGGTTTTTGTCAAGTTTGAGATGGTATGAGAAAGACATTTATCTTATTATCCTCATATTTTGAAATATTGTAGTATAATTTAATATTACATATTAACATAGCAAAGAAATATATATAATGAAAATATATCATTGATATTAATTACTTTTTTTACATAAATCTTTGTAAAAGTCTCATATGAATGATAAATAATGGTTGGATCTCGGCGTGTACTAGAGCAATTCTATAGTATAATTTTTGTCAATGTTACTTCTGCTATTTTTGGTTACAGTTATATTAACCATAGGAAATACATAAACTACTTAATGAAATGAGTTGAAAAAGTGATACTGCAATGTTGAAATGTGCAAAGTTCATTGCGGCTCTAAGGTCTGTACTGGCTCATTCGGACCTTCATATGTTTCGCCGATTTTTCTATGCAGTTTTACCTCCTGAACAAGAATTTTAAGTAATATTTATTTGGACGACTGTAATTAACCCCCAGCGGCTCGTACTAAACACGGCGAAATACATTTGACGCCCCAATTCCTGGTGGCTTTCGTATTCTTGGGGACGAACGATGCGCAATGCTTATATAGAAATACCCATTGCTATAATATAGAATTATTAGTATGGGTCCGAATAAGTCTGCATCCCTTCATTCACTATTGTATGTCACTTTTGCTGTTCTCCGATCCGAGGAAAAGATCCAGAGCTCAAAAATGAAAATATTGCCTTTATTCCTTTCTATGCACAATTCTATTCAGTCTCATTCCTTCTACTGCATCGTTCACCATCCGCTCCTGAACAATTTCCAGCCTCTCTCTCTCTCTCTCTCTCTCTCTCTCTCTCTCTCTCTCTCTCTCAGTTGCCATCTTTCTTTGCTTAATTGTTTCTTTATAGGAAGAACTTCAACCCTTACTGAGGCCTCTTCCATACAGCGTTTTATTTTTATTTATTTTTTCTTTTCCGCACACGAGGCGGTCTCCGCACCGCAGGTATAGCGGACGGAAACCGCCGATACTGCGGTCACCGCATAGAGACCGATTACCTTTTTCTTGCAAACAGTCAACACTAAACAGTTTTATAGACTATGAATGTGAGAAATTAAATGAATTTTAGTAATGAATATCTTTACAACTAGATTTGTGTATTAATCTAGTCGAATATGGGACTAATCTAAAACCAATCTTCATAAAATGACTTTGCTCACAGAACTTCTTTAAGTTTTCAAACCTGTAATGGCTGACATTGTCAAACTACTTTTGTTCCTGGGAATTCTTTGAAAAGTTCCGATGGTGAGTTTTTTTAGGATAAAATCAGAACGAACCGGAAAAAAAATGCCAGAGTATTGATTATTATAATATTCAGGGACTTCTCACCTTGCCGTAAACAGACAATTTAATGAACGGGGTGAAGGAGAGAGACAGAGAGACAGGCAAAAGACATCCAAACGGACAGTGAGACAAACAAGACAAGGAAAAGACGACTCGACTTGGTTCATGAGTCCCAGGTGACGTTCGTCTGTTGTCTCGAGAAACATAGAAGGAATCAAGTGAGACTTCCATAACCTTTTTCGTGTTTTCTTGTCTTTACGAAATTTGTTAATTTGTCGAACAGATAACATTCACTCAAGTAACAATAAGATGCTGCTGTTCATGAACATTGCAGGCTCTCTCTCTCTCTCTCTCTCTCTCTCTCTCTCTCTCTCTATCTCTCTCTCTCTCTCTCCTGCATTACATTAGTAATCCTTCCCTGCTACGATCCTTCATAGCTCAATAAAGGCGTCTCCTTCCTAGGAAGTCCTTCACCACTTAGGCCTATCTTCCAGTACTCTCATTGGAGCCACTCCAGAATTACAGCAAAACTCTGCTTTAGGCTACAGAGGATTCCGCCTTTTAGATCAATCAAGTCTTATTACAATTAATTATTATGACCTTAGTGAAGAAAAGATCATATTCATCAATAGAGTTTTGCAGTTCGTTCAATGAGTCGCTTGAGATGGAAGACAGAAGATGAGGTTCTCGTTTTTGCCAAGTTTGAGATGGTACAAGAGAGCCATTTATCTTATTATCTTCATATTGTTAAGAACGTGTTGTAGTATAATTTTAATTAAACTATTAAAGTATAAAAATACTATATATATAATATATATATATATATATATATATATATATATCTATTATATATATATATATATAGTGATCAAAACTATTTTCATTACATAGATTATTATAGAATTTTCATATGAATGATAAATAACGGGCGGATCTCGGTGTGTGAGGACATTCACTAAGCGCCAAGCCTCTTCCTAATTCTCCGTTTCGTAGTACTTTAGTATTTTTGGTTACATATAACCTTATCGATTTCATAAATAACTGGAAAATTGACATGAAATATATCATCAATTATTGCCCTTAAGTTTGCCATTATTCATATTATGTCACTTTAGCTTTTTTCCATTTACAGAAAAGGATTCAAAGAGAGCTTGAAAATACTGAATAATTCTTCTTCCTATGTTCATTCTACTATATTGTATGTCCGCTCCTGAACCATTTCCAGCCTCTCTCTCTCTCTCTCTCCTGAGTTCTGATTGTTTTATCTCTTTATAGTTCCGTATAATATGTTTATTATGGGTAGATCTATATAACTATTCCGCGGCTAGCTAGACTATGGCAGTTACCATTTTTCTATGAAGTTTTACCTCCTGAACAAGAATTTAAAGTAATATTTATTCGGCCGACTGTAATTACCTTTGAACTCTATCCTACGGTAAGGGGGACTGATGGGAATGCGGGGTTTTGGGTGGAGTTAAACACTTGGGGGAAGGTTTTGTCGTGTTATTGTGTTATTTCCCCTTATTTATGACATTTGAAACACGAAATACAAGCGTTTAAAAAAAAACTGATTGTGGGGCCGTTTCACAGGCAAAGTCTACCTGCATTTATATGATTTTCATACGAACGATAAATAATGGAGGGATCTCGGTGTCTGCTGGTGATGAACCATTTCAAATTCCTGATATCAAGCACAAAAACTGCTATTTTTGGTTATATCCCATAACTAACTTTAAGCATAGCACACACATTACAAACTGAAGTATTGTATTCTGCTTGTTGACTTCCCCTTCTGTCTATTGAATATTACTTTTACTTTTGTCCGTTTCGAGGAAAAAGATCAAAAGAGTTTCAGGATGAAAGAATGAAGATGTTTCCTCTCTTCCTTTCAATGCACAATTCTAGTCATTCAGTTCTTCCACTGCATCGTTCGCCATCCGTTGCTGAACCCTTTCCTCTCTCTCTCTCTCTCTCTCTCTCACTCTCTCTCTCTCTCTCTCTCTCTCTCTCTCTCTCTCTCTCTCTCTCTCTCCTGCTTACATCAATCCTTCATGTTACGATCCTTCATAGCTCAGTAATGGTGTCTCCTTCCTAGGAAGTCCTTATCCACTTTGGCCTATCTTCCAGTACTCTCACTGGAGCCACTCCAGGATTACACAAAACTCTGCTTTAGGCTACAGAGGATTCCGCCTTTTAGATCAATCAAGTCTTCTTATAATTATTATGACCTTAGTAAATAAATGATCATATTTATCAACTGAGTTTTGCAGTTCGTTCAATGCGTCGCTTGAGATGGAAGGAAGAAGCAACGAAGAAGCCGAAATTCTGGTTTTTGTCAAGTTTGAGATGGTATGAGAAAGCCATTTATCTTATTATCCTCATATTTTGAAATATTGTAGTATAATTTTAATATTATATATTAACGTAGTAAAGAAAAATATGTATAATAAAAATATTTCAGTGATAAAAATTACTTTTTTTTACATAAATCATTTTAAAAGTCTCATATGAATGATAAATAATGGTTGGATTTTGGCGTGTATTTCAGTTACTAATGTGTTTATTACTTAGCCTTTGAGTTAGTACTGCTATTTTTGGTTACAGTTATGTTAACCATAGGAAATTCATGAACTACTTAATGAAATGAGTTGAGAATGTAATGTTGAAATGTGCAAAGGTCATTGCGGCTATAAGGTCAAAGGGAACATCATCGTTAATATAAGATCAAGGTAACCTTGTTTACCTTCCCCTTCATTCACTGTTGAATGTCACTTTTGCTGTTTTCCGATCAGAGGAATAGATCCAGAGCTCGAAAATGAAAATATTACATTTATTCCTTTCTAGTATGTACAATTCTAGCCATTCTCATTCCTTCTACTGCATCGTTCGCCATCGGCTCCTAAACCATTTCCAGCCTCTCTCTCTCTCTCTCTCCTAGTTGCCATCTTCCTTTGCTTAATTGTTTGTTTATAGGAAAAACTTCAACCCTTACTGAGGCCTCTTTCATACAGGGGTTTTTTTTTTTTCCGCACACGAGGCGGTCTCCGCACCGCAGGTATAGCGGACGGAAACCGCCGATACTGCGGTCGCCGCATAGAGACCGATTATCTTTTCCTTGCAAACAGTCAACACTGAACAGGTTTATAGACTATGCGAGAAATTAAATTAATTTTAGTAATGAATGTCTCTACAACTAGATGTGTATTAATCTAGTCGAATATGGGACTAATCTACAACGTTTGTCAATCTTCATAAAATGACTTTACTCACAGAACTTCTTCAAGTTTTCAAACCTGTAATGGCTGACATTGTCAAACTGCTTTTTTTTCCTGGGAATTCTTTGAAAAGTTCCCCTTTCCCCCCCACCCCCTAAACAAAACGAAACTAATGGTAGTTATATCTATTCCGATGGTGAGTATTTTAAGGATAAAATCAGGACGAACCGGAGAAAAATGCTATAGAGTATTAATTACTATAATATTCAGGGCTTCTCACGTTGCCGTAAACAGACAATTTAGTTAACAGGGTGAAGGAGAGAGACAGGCAAGACATCCAAACGGACAGTGAGACAAACAAGACAAGGAAAAGACGACTCGACTTGGATCTTGAGTCACAGGTGACGTTCGTCTCTTGTCTCGACGAACATAGAAGGAATCAAGTCAAGTGAGCCTTCTATAACCTTTTTCCTGTTTTCTTCTCTTTACAAAATTTGTCGAACAGATAACATTCACTCAACTATCAATAAGATGCTGTTGTTTATGAATATTGCAGGCTCTCTCTCTCTCTCTCTCTCTCTCTCTCTCTCTCTCTCTCTCTCTCTCTCTCCTGCATTACATCAATAATCCTTCCCTTCTACGATCCTTCATAGCTAAATAATGGCGTCTCCTTCATAGGAAGTTCTTCCCTACTTAGGCCTATTTTCAAATACTCTAACTGGAGCCACTCCAGGATTACATAAAACTCTGCTTTAGGCTACAGAGGATTCCGCCTTTTAGATCAATCAAGTCTTATTATGACCTTAGTGAGGAAAGGATCACATTTATCAATAAAGTTTTGCAGTGGGGCACAGACTTCGTCGGATCTTGGCTGATTCGGACCTCTATCCAATCCTATTCCGACCATGTACTGGCTCATTCGGACCTAATATGCAGTAGCGGCTCCTGGCTATCAGTCATAGGGGTGCTATTACATATTTTTTGTAAATTCCTTAACATTGACTGCATAAACGCACACACACATATATATATATATATATATATATATATATATATATATATATATATATATATATATAATATATATATATATATATGACACTACAACAATGCCGAAAATTTAATTTCTTCAAATTTACTAATTGTCTGTTTTTCTTAGGCTATGACTGATTACTAATGGATGATTATACCCTAATCAAATTTGAAACTGTAACCAAAGCTGAAAAAGTATTAAAATACTAAAATTCAAAGTAATAACTTTCGGCAGCGGAGAGACTGACGGTTCATTGAGAATATGAGGTTACATAAAAATATCAAGTTTATGTAACTAAGTGTAGCAAAATAAAAGTCATTAAACCATTAAAGAGAATAAAAACTCGAAAACAAAAACATTGAGATACAAAACTGAGTATGACAGTAAAATAAAATAACATAGGCCTTTAAAAAACAAAAGGACTAATAACACCCACTTAAAACACAGACGCATGCATACACATACTCTCTCTCTCTCTCTCTCTCTCTCTCTCTCTCTCTCTCTCTCTCTCTCTCTCTCTCTCTCTCTCTGAGGAAGGGAGCAGAATCGCTGCCGAAAGCTATTTTGAATTTTAGTATCATTGACATTATTGTGGTTATCAGTTTTTCCCATTTATTGCAACTCGCCACTGGGTTGATTATTCTGCATTACATTACATATCATTAGTATCGTCACTGATTTTATCACTATGACTAAAACTACATATTGATTAGGCTATTGACGAATTTCAAATCACACCTTCGCCCTCCAACAGCTAGGCTAACACTGCTCGAGACGGCAATGCTTCCCAAAGTCCCATGACCCTTAAATGCCAGCTGGCTACATTAATATGAAATCTATAGGGGGTGCAGAAATTCCACAATGACTGCTGACGAGCCCCACTGCTAATATGTATTTACATATGTGACATTGTTTTATAATATTGCTTCAATGTTTGTAATCTATAATCAATCCAAAGTCTATTATGAAAATATATTGGGGAAGCATTGTAAATCCACTCCTCACGTTTCTATGACCAATTATTTCGTACAGTTACATATTGCTCTAATTTTTTTAATTATTCATGGAAAAATAAAGCTAAAAATAAAGCCCAAATTAACCCAAATTCACCCGAAATAGCCCCTTGGTTTACACTGGCGCATAGTATATATGTGCACATTCCTCCAGTAGCTAACCAGTTATTTTCTTTTCATTATAGTCCTCCCACAGTTTCATGACACTCCCTTGTAGTTCTTTGACCTGCTTTTTCTTATGTCTCTTTAATTTGCCCTCTGTGACAAGCCTAATTCACCCGATTCGGTATTTCCTTTGTCTCTAAGTATATTAGAGATAAAAGTGAATAAGATGCGAGGTTACTTTTTTGTCTTTTTTTGTTCAGCTTAAGATGCCACCCCTCCACATCGTTATTTGTCCTAATACTGCGCCCAAACACTCAGCAGTTCTCCATTTTCCTCACCTGACTCTGTAACCACGTTAGATCAACATAATCCATAAACTCTCTAACTGACCCAATGACACCCACCTTGCCTGAAAGTTCATTAAAGGTTTCCCAAATATTATTGCCATAATATTAAATTATTTGTATGGGTCCGAATCACCCAAAACATAGGTCCGAAACGGCCGAGCAAATGGTCCGAATTAGCCTAAACAATTGTCCGAATCAGCCAAGACTTAGGTCCGAATCTGATCCGAATCAGCCACGGTCCGAATCAGCCTGCATCCTCGGTGTGTAGTGCTTAGGAATGCACAGCGTCACAGTTTCATTCGTCAAGCTACTATGTTTGATTACAGTCAATATTAATCATAACATTCTTATTAGAAGCGGAAGTATTGTAATATGTAGAAAAGACATATACTGTGTGTGTACTTACTCTTCACTGTCTGTTTATAATTAATGTCTGTTATAAAATTATTTTGTTCTTTTGCTCTTTCATACCTCATGCTGAACTGTTTGTCTGGTGATCTTTTCATACTTTGTTTACTTACCTGATGGAGGGACAGTCAGAGCAATGTACCAAGTAATTCCCTTTTCTTTTGTATTTCCTTTTGTTTATTTCTTTTGTATCTATTTGATTTAATTAGATTTACTTTGGGGATCTTATATAGTTTGTATTACATTTATTATGGGGTCATTGCTAATTATATTCATGGTTGTTTCAGGTAATAATCTACTGAAGTTTAAGTTGAATAAAGCTTGGATAGCAGCAGACAAGCCTTTTAATGTCACAACAATATCACTAAGGTTCAGTTATGCCTGCACAGTCCAAATCTTCGCCACTAACGATTCAGGCTTTTCCTCAGTCCTCCGTAGCAGCCTCGGCGTCAACACAAGATGCTCTGGCTGTAATTCACTTGTGACATATAAAAACAAAAACAAAAAACAAAAAAAAAAAACCATAAACGTAAAGTGAAAAAGAGAGGTCGATAAAAACGAATTAAATACTCCCATGTGAATTTGTCGAGAGTTTAAATGTAGACCGGAGGACTTTTGTAATGTTTATTGAATATTTTATGACTGAAGGAAGAGTTCCATGGAAAGATAATTGAGTTCGTAGTATCGTTTACTTTCGCTTCGAAGTTGACACATATAGGCCTAATATTTTTTCTGTTTCATTGAATGGATCAATAATGATTTGTTTTCGTTTAAAGACTGACTCTCTTAAGAGGTGTTACAATGGATGCAAATCCTTACTTTAGTGTCTTCCTGTGTTCCATTAATGTGTTGATTAGTCTAATTTCATTTCAAAGCGACCTTCGTGAAATGTAAGCAATGCAAAAACATACATAGTACAATTGCGCTTGATTTTGTTCCGTTAGAAAATAGAATAGACATATGTTCTAATTTTAACAGCGAATTACATACATGGTGCATAATCATGAATAGACGCATATAGGCCTATTTTTGTTTTACATTATGTTGTCATAATAAATACTTATTCTCACTGAAAATCTGTCTTGCATATATGGTATATATTATTTTTGGTTATTATTAATTTTAACCATATAAATTCATGAATGCTTGTAACCCAATGATTTTCAGTGAGAGAAAATATTGTCGCCATGTTGAAACGTGCCAAGTTCATTACGATAATGGAGCATAATCTTTGATGTAAGATTAAAGTAACCTTGTTTACTTCACCTTCATTCGCTATTTATTGTCACTTTTGCTGTTCTCCGTTTCGAGGAAAAGATCCCAAGAGAGCTTCAAGATGACGGTATGAAAATGCTGCCTCTATTTCTCTCTGTGCACGATTCTAATCATTCTCCTTCTTTCTATTTCAGTGTTCATCCGCTCATGAACCATTTCCCAGCCTCTCTCTCTCTCTCTCTCTCTCTCTCTCTCTCTCTCTCTCTCTCTCTCTCTCTCTCTCTCCCTAAATACTGATTGTTTTATTTATTTATCGTTCCGTACAATAAATATGATTATTATATTCTGTAAATCTCCAGACGGATTTGTTTTTCCAATTCGGGACAAATCTTTATCGTATGAAAGAATTTAGGTGTCAGTGAAAGAGGACAAAGTTGAATAGGGCACCAATCTGAAACGTTTGTCATTCTTGATATTTTTAACAATATGTCGTGGTATATTTTTAATTTGAGATATTCAGTAAATCTATATATATATATATATATATATATATATATATATATATATATATATATATATATATATATACTATATATATATATATATATATATATATATATATATATATATATATTAGACTATAGTTTAATATAGTGTGTTGGAAACGTTCTTACTCGGTTCTTCCACTTTTGACCTCGTTACCAGATCTGGTATAATATAAGCAATTTTCGGACCTCTAGCATACACATCTATTAAGCATGATCCTAGCACACTTCTGAAACAATTGGCGGAATTCCAGCAAAATTTACAAAATAACGTTAACATAGACTGAAATTTGGGTGAAATTCAATACAAAAAGAAATTAACTCAAACTTTAGACATGTGCTGCCCGTGAGTGAGTACCCGTACCCAAGTGTTTTGGGCACAGGATCCATCAGTCTCACAAACACATGACTCTATCAAAGTTGACCAAGGCTTTCTTGACAATTCCAGCGTCAAATGAAGATTGTGAAAGAATTTTTCGTGTGTGAACAAACAGACAGAAGAATTAGTCACAGATCACTCACAAATGAGATAATAAGTGGATAGGCCATCAAGGGCAAAAGAGAAAGCTCAAATCATAACCACATCAAATGCAATGATCAAAGTTTTGAACAAAGACTTATATGAAGTTAAACACAAGTAATGTGAGCTGCTGATTTTGAGTTTTTTTTTTTTTTTTTTTATTTTTTTTTTTTTCATTTAGAAATATAGAGAATCAAAGGAAAAACTTTAGTTTCAGATTTTTTCACATGTAGAAAAATTAGTTAAGTTTTGTAGATCTCATATATATCATTAGATATAATGTGTGAAAAATATACTATACTTATTTTTAATGTATATAGTCTCTGAATTGGGATATGTTTAAGTGTAATACGCTACAGTAATTTTCCAAGCATTAATTTATTTTAGAAGAGCATTAATTATGTTTCCCAAGTTATATTATGTTATAAACATATAGCTACAATATTAATCAAAGTTATATTTCCTTACACCCAGGTATATTTTATAAATATACACTTATATGTACAGTTGATTTAAGCTCTGTATGTTTCACAGTAAGTGAGTGAAGCACTTATATCTATATCTTACAGGATTATTATTATTATTATTATTATTTTATTATTATTATTAATTATTATTATTATTATTATTATTATTATTAATTATTATTATTATTAATTATTATTAATTATTAATTATTAATTATTATTATTATATTATTATTATTATTATTATTATTATTATTATATTATTATTTTTTTTTTTTTTTTTTTTTTTTTTTTTTTTTTTTTTTGTTTTTTTTTTGCTCTATCACAGTCCTTCAATTCGACTGGGTGGTATTTATAGTGTGGGATTCCGGGTTGCATCCTGCCTCCTTAGGAGTCCATCACTTTTCTTACTATGTGTGCCGTTTTATAGGATCCACCACCTCTTCTGGCATGAGGCCCGGAAGCTAACTTGCAGCCGTCTAGTTTTTCCAGATTCCTTTCAGGGATCTTGGGGATCGTGCCTAGTGCTCCTATGATTATGGGTACGATTTCCACTGGCATATCCCATATCCTTCTTATTTCTATTTTCAGATCTTGATACTTATCCATTTTTCCCTCTCTTTCTCTTCAAACTTCTGGTGTCCCATGGTATTGCGACATCAATGAGTGATACTTCTTCTTGACTTTGTCAATCAACGTCACGTCTGGTCTGTTTGCACGTATCACCCTATCCGTTCTGATACCATAGTCCCAGAGGATCTTTGCCTGATCGTTTTTCTATCACTCCCTCAGGTTGGTGCTCGTACCACTTATTACTGCAAGGTAGCTGATGTTTCTTGCACAGGCTCCAGTGGAGGGCTTTTGCCACTGAATCATGCTCTTTTTGTACTGGTTCTGTGCAAGTGCCGGGCATTCACTTGCTATGTGGTTTATGGTTTCATTTTTCGTATTGCACTTCCTACATATGGGAGAGATGTTATTTCCGTCTATCATACTTTGAACATATCTGGTTCTTAGGGCCTGATCTTGTGCCGCTGTTATCATTCCTTCAGTTTCCTTCTTTAGCTCTCCCCTCTGTAGCCATTGCCAATTGTCATCGCTGGCTAGTTCTTTAGTCTGTCTCATGTATTGTCCGTGCATTGGTTTGTTGTGCCAGTCCTCTGTTCTTTCTGTCTTTCTCCTGTCTCTGTATATTTCTGGGTCTTCATCTACTTTTATCAGTCCTTCTTCCCATGCACTCTTTAGCCACTAGTCTTCACTGGTTTTCAGATATTGCCCCCCCCAGTGCTCTTGTTTTCGATGTTGACGCAGTCCTCTATACTTAGTAGTCCTCTCCCTCCTTCCTTTCGTGTTATGTATAGTCTGTCCGTATTTGCTCTTGGGTGTAGTGCTTTGTGTATTGTCATTTGTTTCCTGGTTTTCTGATCTATGCTGCGGAGTTCTGCCTTCGTCCATCCCACTATTCCTGCGCTGTATCTGATTACTGGCACTGCCCATGTGTTTATGGCTTTTATCATATTTCCGGCGTTTGAGTTTTGACTTGAGTATCGCCTTGAGTCTCTGCATATATTCTTTCCTGATCGTGTCCTCCTCTCTTGGTGTTTTATATCTCCTCCTTCCATTATTCCCAGGTATTTGTATCCTGTCTCATCTATGTGTTTGATGTTTGCTCCATCTGGTAGCTTTATCCCTTCAGTTCTCGTTACTTTGCCTTTTTGTATGTTGACTAAGGCGCATTTTTTCTATTCCAAACTCCATCCTGATGTCT
>NC_061105.1:14437693-14460193 GCF_015104395.2 Macrobrachium nipponense | reverse complement strand
GGGGTACGTCAGATTCTGTCAGTGGTGCCGTATTGCGCTATTGACTTGCTGTAGGTATACGGCAGTTTGCTAATCATGCAGCAGTTGCCGTACACTGTTGCTAAGAGCTACAGGTACGGCACTAGAGGATCAGCAACAGTAGTAATAGTAGCCGAACAGAATTGTTTCACTGAACATGTTCAATTGAAATTGTCAAAGTGAAGCACCATACTGTCATCATTGAAACAACAAAACATTTTAACAGTAAATGAAAATATAAAAAATCACAATAATATTTAAACATACTTAGATTTTTACTATATAATGAAAAATAAATCTAAACTAATCTATCTGTGTACTTCATATTTTCTTTGAATCTCCTTTGAACCGTGTAATAACAAATCAGTTTTCGCCGAAAAACAGATGTTTTCAGGTTTCAACGAGCTAAAAAAAGCAATAGACGTCTACGAAGAGTCAAACTTCCAGAAATTGTATATCCTCAGGTCACGAACGATCGAATCGGCCCTGAAGAGAACTCCGACCGAAGAGGAGAATCAAAGAAGACGAAGTACACAGAAATCGCGCTCTCCTGTATTCATGGTAGTAAGGAAAACTACCAAGTCGATCCTGTAGTAAACGGCCTAATCAATCGTAAGTAATCATTCAAATCAGGTCTATATTAACAGTATGTTTCCCATATTGGACGCACTAAGCTTCAAATCTTCTTTGAATCTCCTCTTCGGAGCTCTTTTCAGGGCCGATTCGATCGTTCGTGACCTACGGATACGATACAATTTCTGGCAGTTTGACTCTTCGTAGACGTCTATTGCCTTTATCAGCTTGTTGAAACTTGAAAATATCTGCTTTTCAGCGAAAAACTGATGTTATTATTTACAACGGTTCACGTTGCTTAGGTCGTCTTTTTTTCTTGTTGTTAATGATATGCCATTATGCCTGAGGGGGCCGCGGTAAATAAGGGTTCGCGCATGCGCCAATCGCTGCCGTACCAATATCTATCGCAATCAGTGATACTGCTGCCGTACCAATATCCAGCTCGGTTTTTTTTTTTTTTTCTTTTTTTTCCTGTATATACAATATCGGATCTTTCATTCACAGTGAAAACCGGGGAACGTCTGGTCACCCTAAGTTGGATTCAAGTTCTTTAGGCCGAAACGCACTCGAACTGTTGATCTCAAAGCCTTCAGTTTCCAGCCCCGAAGACTGAACTATATAAGCTCCCCGCTTGATTTCATTACTGAAAATGCCTAGAATTTCAGAAGAAAAATTTATTTATTTTCTACGTATTGAAATAACTGGAGTTCACGCCCAAATGAATTTGTGGATCCTACAAAGTGCCTCTATAAAACGTCAAAAACTAAATATGGTATGAGAGAGAAAGGTAAAATTGTCGGCAATTTCAATACGTTGACGAAATTTAGTCACCCATAAATTATTGTTTTATCTATTTTCCAATAAGATAAAATAGAGAAAACGTGTTTAGCGTTAGCAACGTTAACATTGTCTCCTGTTTGAAATTAACTTTTGGATTGTTTAATATCTTCGCCTTATTTATTAATTAGCATTTTTTTCAGACATAAGTAATACCTCTGCTATATATAAAAAGCATGTTTTATTGATGATCAAAATATTCGTCAAAATGAAAAAAATATAAAAAATCAGATAAAATGACTATTCACGTAAAAATATAGCTATTTTTTCCAGTCTAATTCTTTAGTATAATGAATCACTTATCGTTCCTTAATACTATTTCACTTCATTCTCTTGCGGAAGCCCTGGTTCAATAGATCTACGAAATTGATATCATATAGTACCGATAAAGCCCAGATATTTACAGATAAAATAAACTTTATGATAGCTTAAAATGTAGCATGGATCGACAAAGGCCTATCTGGTGTGACGAGATGGTGGTTTGCAACCAAAGATTTTACAGTGCAAAGTAATGAGTCTCGTTTCAGTTGGTAAAGCCAGCAGTCCAATGACTTCCTGGTTCATTGACTTGGTCATTTTTGTCAAGTTTAAGCTGCTTCGGATGTCGATTTCCTTTTTTTTTTTTTCAAAGCTTCATTCTAAAGTTACAAGAACGTGCTACCGTTTGGACTTCATTATCGTTAAACCTTGGTTTTTGGTTTAGGAAGTTGGGTTTTGGTTTAGTTGGGGGTTTTTAAGAAAGTATATGAACTAGTGCTAGATGTATAGATTGACTGCATAAAGCAGTGTATGAGAGCGTATTAAGTTTAGATAGGGGCTTCCGTAAAAACTAGTTTTTATTAGAAAAAAAAATTCTTCTATGCTTTCCATGACAAAAGCTGAAAACCTTTTAAACATGCTAACTAGCAGTTTTTTCTTGGCCATGTTGATGGTTACTGGTTATTATCGTATTAGTTTATTTTTGAGGTAGAGCTTGGGAGCAGAGTGCAATCTTTATTAGTTTAAAGTTCCATCGGTTAAATGTTAAGTATACTTAACTTTTATAAACAATAAAAAACAAAATTTCATCGTCACTAAGTATTTTGATTAAACTAAATATACTTCCCATCTGCAGGGGAAGTTTTATCCATTTCGAAGTTTCTGTGGGGCAAAGCGCCTCTGCTATCACAGTCGGCTCTACTAGAGGTTTGTCCATCGTAGGTTTTTTTTTTTTTTTTTTCTTTTTGGGGGGAGGGACTAAGATATACTCAAAAGTACAGCAAAAAAATTAGTAAGCTTTTTTCAAAGTCGTGATTTATGGGGAGAACGTGATAAATTTGAGTATAGTGCATAAATGTGAATGAGGACATGAAAGGGACTTTTTTTTTTTTTTTTTTTTTCAGTCCAGACTTGATGTTTGCTAGCGTGTGCAACGTGATTCGTACCCACTAATGATTAGGCTTCTGGGAACGATGGCTTTGCTCTTGAACAAGCATTATAACAAGAACCGACGTTGGATAGTTAAAATTGTGTATTCAGCCTTGTAGCAATGTTGGAAATAAGCTTTAATTAAAGGACTGTAAGTGCTTGAAAATCTTTAAACCAGTTATGCTTAAATTTTAATATTTACCTTTGATGATTTTTATTCCCATCCTCCCAATTGACAACATAATAGAACTTTGTGAATGAGTGTTGTGATCTTCTTCCAGATTGGAGAATGCCGCTTGGGACCACTATTGTAATCTTGAAATATAACTAAGTTTTAACATTACATCACAAGAATGCTGTTGGGGTTTTAAATTAACTTTACCTTCATGAGCTACAAAGGAGGAAGTTGAAGTTACTTGAGTTTTAATCGTGCAAGGTGAGTGTCTGGGGCCATTTTTGTTTGGGGCGTAATGACTAGTTCAGTTTTGAGACTTGCATGCGGTTTGTTTAAACTTTTTATACATCACTATTTTGTAATATAGTTGTTATTTTAATTTATTAATGATGTGCTTGGTTTTATGGAATTGGTGTAACACAAAGTGGAGTAATAATGTGGGTCAATTATCAAATAACTTACCACCTAAGGTATATAGGTGTGCATTTTGATTAAAAGTACTACTCGTAAATTAAATTGATAAGTTCTAATGAAGCTGCACGAGAATGATAATTTGAAATATACCAAAATACCATCTATTCTCTTCCATTACATAATTTATTGGTTGCAGGATTATTCTCTTCCCTTAAATAATTTATTGGGGGCAGGACTATTGTGTATGTTAAAAAATGCATTTTTCCACCAGAGTATACACACTGGTTACTTGTTCATATACAAGTGAGCAATCCATCATTTTAGTTTTAGATGTATTGGGTGAAGCCCCTTAGCAAGAAATTTGTGTGGGGGCCTAAGTTCACAGAACTTACTGTTGATCTGTAGTACAGGACTTTAGTGTGACTGAAGCGTTCTTTGGTGATTTTTCCCTTTGTACTTTAATGAAATTTTTAAGAGTATTCAGTATCATTTAAGATTGTCGTTTTTGTTTTACACTTGGACGTATGTAGCAATCTGACCCACTGACACAGGTCATTTTGTGACCTTTGCAGGTGGGCAGACTCTTAGGGGCCCCATTCACGCTCAGTTGCAGCCTTCAGGTGAGAACGTTGTGGGCGTGGTTTCACTGTATCGTTGCGTGTATGGCGGGATTTAATTCCTAAGGTTCGAACTCACAGGCGACCGGACAGCTCGAGACCTGTTCGAGCAGGCCTGAATGTATGTTTAGTGTCTTCGACGCGGCCTGCAGGTGTATCCTAAGTCTATGGTTAAAAGTCGCAGAAGAAGAACCCATTTAGTAGGCGAGCATTATGTCAGACATCTGGGTGGTTAAAAGATTTTAGAACGAATTCATTGATGTATACAAGCAACATCCATGTATATGGAATATTAAGAGTAAAGACTATTCAAACAGGAATATGAAAAATGAAGCGTATGAGACATTGGTGAAGAAACTTCGAGAGAAGGAAAGTGCCACCCGTGACACGGTAACCAAGAAGATAAACAACATGCGCAGTTCCTTCAGGAAAGAAATGAAAAAGGTTGAAAATTCAAAGAAGTCTGGGGCAGCTACAGATGACGTCTATCGTCCAAGTCTGTGGTACTACGACCAGCTTTTATTTCTTCGTGACCAAGAAACACCAAGGACATCATCATCAGATATTGAAGAGGTATGTAAACAACTTTAAATATCATATTAAAAAGTTTCGCTAGTGAGGCATTTTTGCAGCCTTTTCTTGGAATCATCAAACTATTCTATAGAGCTCTAGAAAAATATAAGAAAGCTTAAAAGTGTAAAGACTTGCGCAATTTTCCCTTCGTCATCCATATACACTTCCTAATCTGAATAGAATAGTCTAATAATAACCTGAAAAATGAATTGTGTCACCTGAGCGTGAAAGGAATAATACTCAGTAAATATAGGTAATAAGTCATTATACTGAATATAAATGCACACCTTTATTTCATAATTGCCTGTAATACATATAAATGTATTTTCTTACATAACCCTAACACATTCCAGTGGTACAAAAAATCTCCTACTGTTGGGATATAGATGGACAAAAGCAGTAATAAACAGTAAGTGATAAGAGTTGACCACGTATGTGTATATTTAGCCTGCACAATGACTCATCATTACATCTTATCATCCAACCAATCAACCCTTCCCTCCTGATTAAAGTACTACTCCAAATAAAAGTTACGTACTTCCTTTGCCTCATAGGTAGTGTCTACGCTCTATAGCTAATGGGGTGAATGCCTTTTCCATTTTTTCTTTTAGCTGGGTATCAGAAAGGATGTTGCAGGCCCTGTATTACGGTTACCCCTCTCTCGCCGAAGAAAGTTGTGCAACATATAGCAAGCCTTGACCCCAGAAACTGCATGCTCTGCATCGAGATTTATGGGGGAATGGAATATGAGGAATTTAGAAGCTAATATTCCGAATATACTCTCCACAATGCGGCGGGTACGAGACGATCTATAATTGAATACTTGTTCCTCCTTCTTTCCTGTTGTGTGACTTAAATGGCTTCAGAAAATTTGGTCTCATTGCAAATGCGTCATCACCCACGAATACAAAAGGCAAGTTCCGATTTGAGGATCTAATTATTACGGGATCTGGTATATTCAGTGTGTTGTTGGCTAACTTCTCCCCAAACTGTGTTCTCAATGACACTACCGTCCGAAATTCTCCCATGATTGCCAAATTCACACAATATAAATTCATAATTTGCTCTAACGACTGCCATGAGAACCATGCTGTGAAATCATTTGTAATTGTAAAAGAAAGATCATGAATTAGGGGGAGGAACAATTGCTACATGTTTCCCGTCTACAGCGCCCAGGCAATTAGGGAACTGCCACATTTCTTCGAAGTCTTGACCAATCTGGCACCATTCCTCCTTCGAATGTTGGAACTGTGGAGATAAATGCATAATAATATTTATTATTACTGCTTTATTCAATAATACCAATATCTGTTATTTTTGTCCCAATTTAAGGATGTGATCGAGATGGACTGCAAGTCTACATCCCAGCCTGGAGCTTCAAGACCCCTTCCATTACCACCTGCAAAACAGAGCCGCCAACCGGGACCATCAGTGAGCAACAAGGCTGATGAGGTTCTGGGCATCATTGGGGACAAATTACTGGGAGCACGTGATGAAGATGAATATGATTTGTTTGGTAAATTAATTGCAAGAAAATTGCGTAAAGTTGACGATGAACAACGAAAATTTGCTCAAAAATGAATAAATGATGTTCTATATGACGCAGAATTTGGACATATTAGGTATGATAGTAGGGTCATGAGTGCTATATATATATATATAAATGTCCAAGAATAATAGACCAAACATTTATTGTTTGGAGATTCATTTGTCCATTGACAAAAACAAACGAGTATTACAACGCATGCTATTGTTGTAGGGCTGTTGTTTTGTCTTGAGTTATTAGAACATTCCATTTAATACTTCTTACTTTGCCATAGCAAAGAATATATTGCAATTCTTATGGTTGAACATTAATTATATTAATGTTTAATACAAATGTTGGCATCATTTAATAAGAATAAAAATAGGAAGCATATACTACTAAGCTTCTGCACACCCTATTTTCTCAAAAGGTGCTTTGGGTAACCCAAAAACGTAATGTATGTGAGGATACAAAGCTAATAATGATAAAAATTAATAGCATAATTATAGGGTGTATAATTATGCACAGTATTTTGTAATATTGTTTTCAGCTTCATATGTGACCTTTATGTATATAAACATTATAAACATCATACGCTTACCTTCATATATTCTTTCCTTAATACCTTCCATATTACTTCGCAAGTTTCTGGAATTATGCGTCCCAAAGCTTGTGGTGATACTGTTACGCTGAATTTCAGGTCTTCGTAAGACCTTCCTGTTGCTATTTACCGGAGAGTTGCAGCAAGTCTATCCCGTGGTGATAAAGCAGATCTCATGCAATTGTCTTTCCTCTGTATATGTGGTGCCACAAGGTCTAGAAGCTTGCGAAATGTAGTCATCCATTCGTAGATAGTTAAAGAAATCATGAGGCTCCCATACTAAATGTGACGACAGGTTTGTGTGTGATAGTACTTCTCTTTTTGCTAGCCATTCCTTCATCCAAACCCTTCTCCTCCTCCTCGGCTGCTTACGTTTCTCGTAAGCTACAATACAAAGCTAGAATCTGCAGCTCCCTCTCTGATAACACCTTCCCTATTGCTGGCCGAGAGTAGACTAACATGATTTCACTTGTTGTTGTTGTTGTTGTTGTATTAAGCCAACACTTCTTGTTGGCACGGGCCTTTCCCTTGTTCGGCCCGTAGGTGATCTGAAAAGATTCTTTAGGTACATGGTTAGTTTTTTGAAATTGGAAATATCTTTAGTTGTAGAGAAATAGGAGTGGACAGGGGAATGATGATGGTGTCAGTAAGAGAGGGCCATCATGTCATATTATAGAAGAAGTTTGAATGAGTGTAAGGCTTTCGAAAATCGGAGAAGCGGTGCAGGTGGGGTTGTCCAACCCTTTACTCCCTTGGGTCCCTGCGGGAGGATTTCAGTTGTAGGTAAAGTTTTTTAAAAGAATGATAGTGGGTGATGTGGATAGAGCCTTACAATGAGGGGATGTGATGAGGGTGATTGATTTCACTTATTAGTCTGTCCCAAACCGCTCTGAATCTCCCTCTTGTATCAGTGGGTGCAAAATCTAATTCCATGCCAGTGCTACTGTGTTAATTAGGTCTTTTCAGACTAATTGGTTTTTAGTGAAGATTGTTTTAATAGTTTCATCAGTGTTTTGACAGTAGTTAAATAATAAATATACTGCTTACTACTAACTGTAGGTACTGTCTGCAAGTGGAGGTAAATAACTTAAATTTATGACAAATTGCGTCTAGCTTACTAGTTGTTTTTGGCAAGAAATACTTGCTTTAACTAGCAGATTTACCTAATCAGAAAACTCTTATTAGCATTTATATACTTCCAGTGTATATAGATAAGTGTTAAGTCTTGCATATGAAGTAAATGAATGATTTGTACTAGCTGCTTTTAAAAGTTAACTTGGCAAAAATTGTTGAATAAGTTTTAACTTCTTTAACGTAACTATCAAACTCAGTTTAGAAGGCTAATTACAAAAGGGGTCCTATATTCTGAAGGTTGTGGATAGAGATCTCCGTATAATTGTTTATACTACAGTAAGGAATTTATAGTTTGGGCTAGTGCCTACCTTATAGGGTATGCTGATTGTTGCTAAATGTATTGTGAAAGTTTAATGTCAATGAAAGTTAAATTGTAAAGTTTTATTGGTTTAATGGTTGCACCCCTATTGCTACTCTTTAGCTGATATACTTAAATTGTTATTAAGGTTATCTAATATTGTCATACTTACGTAGTTTATCAAATCAAAAGTAATCCATTATTTTGCTGCTGGTACTAGTAACAATAAGGTTGGTTTTGGAGCACATTTGGCCATGCAATATAGACTAAATCTTAGTGGTATCAAAGTGTTCAATTGTAAATGTCTTATTTTTGAATAGATGAGGTTTGAAGGTCTATCGTTCTGAATAGTTTTAAAATATATAAGTAGGGTTTAGTATTTTGATGTAAAAGAATTAAACCGTGAACGTACTGTAATTGTACAAGTCACTACATTTGTAGTATTCACTTTAGATTGTAATTATAAGATTAATTAAATGTTGAGAATTTTAAATTTCTTGCCCTTGAAAATAGTTGCTCTAGCCGCTCTAACAATGGTTCGTTGACACGTTAGTAGTTTTAAAATATTGGTGAGTGATGAAGAGAACTTGCCTATGTTCGGTGCACCTGGATTTTCAACATAATTTCTTACTTCCAGGTAACTGGTTGAATCAATATTGCTAGAGACGATACTACTGAACTAAAACTTTAGACTTTGCTGGTATAAATCTAATAAAATGCGTAGTTTACGTTGAAGTTTTATATCGACCTTGGTTTAAAAATTGTACGAAGATGAAAAAATTTCTTTTCTGTCAGGAACTAGATTAATTAAAGACCTTGTCTGTGGCACTTAAGTTTAAATCTGTGGTACTAAGGATATTAACCAATGTGGTACCAATGATGGTAACCAATCTTAACTTGTTGGTCTAGGCAAGTCTTACTCGATAAGTGGTTTTCAGTCAAACTCAATTCTGAAATTTAAAGTTGTGTGAAATTAAAGTAATACAATGAGAGCCTATGAACATCTTTGTTAGACTTTGGCAGTCATGATCACCCGATATCGTATTCGTATCAGTTTAAGCAGAGCCTTCTAGGGGCTTGGTACCATATAGTATTCTAAGGGGCTTCTTATCTTCTAGAGAATTCTGGGGGTTTGGTACCATATAGTATTCTAAGGGGCTCGGTATCTTCTAGAGTATTCTAGGGGTTTGGTATCATATCGTATAATTAGGGGCTTGGTATCGTATAGTATTCTAAGGGCTTGGTATCTTCTTGTGTATTCTAGGGGCTTGGTTCATATAGTATTCTAAAGGGTTTGGTATCATATAGTATTCTAAAGGGTTTGGTATCATATAGCTAGTATTCTAAGGGGGCTTGGTATCATATAGCTAGTATTCTAAAGGGGCTTGGTATCTAAGAGTATTCTAAAGGGGCTTGGTATCTAAGATATTCTAAGGGGGCTTGGTATCTAAGAGTATTCTAAAGGGGCTTGGTATCTAAGAGTATTCTAAAGGGGCTTGGTATCTAAGAGTATTCTAAAGGGGCTTGGTATCTAAGAGTATTCTAAAGGGGCTTGGTATCTAAGAGTATTCTAAGGGGCTTGGTATCTAAGAGTATTCTAAAGGGGCTTGGTATCTAAGAGTATTCTAAAGGGGCTTGGTATCTAAGAGTATTCTAAAGGGGCTTGGTATCTAAGAGTATTCTAAGGGGGCTTGGTACCATATAGTATTTTAGGGGCTTGGTATCTTCGAGTATTTTAGGGGCTTGGTATTTTCTAGAGTATTCTAGGGGCTTGGTATCATAGTATTGTATGGGCTTGGCATCTTAGATTTGTCAGCTTGTTGCAAAATGAGATAAAGCTTTGGTTCGTCTTCGGTATAATTCTATTCCTAATTAAGAAACTGCTTTAGAAGTTAAACTGAAATATTTGGTCCTAATTACCCATAATTTATTTGCAGGCAATGTACTACTACGTGATAGGTATGTCAACGAGGGTATAAACTTGAAGCAAACGATAATCTAAGAAATTTCTCTAGACTTGAGTGAACATCGAACAACATCGAACTTAAATACAACTTAAGGTCAGTTGGTTAAAGCCGTTTCCACAGTTTCGTAGATGTTTTGTCTTGCTTAGACCGTGGGGGTTGACTTCCATAAAAATTGGGCATATCCATGGTTACGTTAGCGCTACTTTTAACAGAAAATGGGCATAACTACGTATACATGTTATTTTTCATAGAAAAGTAGCTTATCTGGAGGTAGTACTACAAGATTTCATTATATCTCTGCATAGAAAATACTAATTTTCTGGGTTCACTAGCGTGTTATTTTACATAAATGCCATTTCATAGGCGTTCGTGAGTTTTATTTGCACAGAAAATGGGAATTTCTTTAGAGGTACATTGGCTTTTTGTATAGAAAATGGGTTTATGCATAGGAAATTGCCACTTTCATGAAACCATTAGTTATTTAAAAAAAAAAAAAGGTGTAATTTCAGAAAATGGACTTATCTAGGGGTACATAAAGGTAATTTGCATAGAAAATTACCACTTTCAGGGCTTTATTGGTGTTATTTTTAATATGAGAGGGTAATTTCTAGGGTGTACATTAAACAAGTTACATTAACTAAAGTAAGTGACCCTGGGTTACAGGTAGTACAGAAGTTTCCTACTAGAGCGTCAGAATGACTAACAATTTTCTAAAATGACATTTGACAAAAGTCTCTAGCAAATTTAAGGGTTTATTTTCTGCAGATAGTTTTCTAGAACTGAAAATTGAGCTTTGGCAGAATATAGATGGGTGTGCAAAAGAAAGTATTCAAAGGGGCCTATTAAAAAATTAAAATCGCCAATTCTTTATAGCCAGGGTAAAGATTGGAGTTTAATAAGTTGGTCATTTATCTTTCATTTAAAGATGGTATGTTCTTCCTTTAACTAAAAAATTTAACGTAATTATGTCACATCAGTCAAAATATGAGTTTAATGACAGGGTCTGTCATTTGAGGAAAGTGTTAAATCCATAAACCTTTTGGGGGTTTGATTCTAGGGCATATTAGATTCTGAGGTAGTCAGTTTAGCTCAAACTGGTTTCTACGAAGGCTTTGCTGATATATATTGGTTTCTACCAAGACAGTGCTAATATATCTAAACTACATCGTCTTGGCAAAAAAGTTGCAACCCTTGTATACATACAAGGGATTAACCTCAGACAGAGTTTCCCAATATCATCGTCCAGATTCTCTCGCCTCTTTTTTAATAGTATTTCATAGTCTGTATAGATCATCAGTTCAGTATTACTTTGTTACCCCAATTCTCATCACTAATACATTTACCATTCATATAGAGGGATGTGTAAGAGTACTTATTTGGTTTACATTGTATATTTTGTGTGTTTCTGTTCATCGTATATCTAACAAAATATGAAAGCTAGCAACTGAATGACATTTCAGGTGCTATATTTCTTGTACCTAATAATGTCTAATACTTTCCAGGAGTCCTGGCTACAGCTGTAGTAACAAGTAATTAAGAACACTGTTGCAACACAGCTGCATTTGAGGCATCTGATCTTGCTGCAGCTGTTATGTACTGAAGAAATTGACTACTGTTGCTGCTTCTAATGAATCTGTTGCGACTTAGCTGGTCAGGAGGCATCTTCTAAAGCTGCTGCAGCTTTGATGTACTTTAGAAATTTAATGTTTCTGCTGCTACTGGATCTAAGCTGCTTTGGTAGTATCTGGTATCTGATGTTGCAGCTGTTATGAACAGAAGAAATTGACAACTGTTCTTGCTGCTACTGATCTGCTGTTAAACCACGCTGCTCTGGAGGCCTCTAATGCTGCCACAGCTGTTAACTACTGAAGAAATTGACATTTTTTCTGCTTCTATCGAAATCTGCTGTCGGAGCTTCGCTGCTATGGAGCCCTCTAATGCTGCTGCTGCTGTTGCTATGTACTGAGAAATTGACAATTGTTTCTGCTGTTGGAGCTGCGCTGCTTTGGAGTTCTCTTAATGCTGCTGTGTACGGAAGAAATGTTCAACTGTTTCTGCTACTGATCTGCTGTTGAATCACACTGCTCTGGAAGCAACTATTGCTGCTGCATCTGTTATGTACAAACTAAATTGTGAACTGAATTTGCTGTTGGAGCTTCGCTGCTTTGGAGCCCTCTAAGGCAGCAGCTATGTTCTGAAGAAATTGACAACTGTTTGTTTCTGCAGCTGCTGATCTGCTGTTGAATATACGCTGTTCAGGAGGCATCTAATTCTGCTACAGCCGTAATGAACGGAAGTTGTTGACAACTAATCCTGCTTCTACTGGATCTGCTGGTGGAATTTCGCTGGTTTGGATTGCTGTAGAAATTGACTTCTTCTAAATCTGCTGTTATATCTACGCTGCCTTGGAGAAATCTACTGCTGCTGCAGCCGTTAATGTAAGAAAGAAAATTACGACTGTTGGAATTTTTCTGCTTTTGAGGCATCTGATCTTGCTGCAGCTGTTATGTACTGAAGAAACTGATAACTGTTTCTGCTGTTCTTAATCTGTTATTGGATCTACGCTGCTTTGGAGGATTCTATGGAGGAGTCTACTGATGCTACAGATGTTAATGTCTGAAGAAAAGGACAAATGTTTCGGCTGCTTCCGAATCGAATGTTGAAACTCCGCTGCTTTGACGCATCTAATGCTGCTACAGCCGAAACATACTGAATAAATTGACAACTATTTTTGCCGCTTCTATATCTGACGATGTATCTGTTGCTTTCGAGGCGTTTAATTGCTGCTGCAGCTGTTGTGTACGGAAGAAATTAATTGGTTGCCCTCTTTTATGTCCAACACACGCAAAATTCCTGCTTCTGATGCTAGCATACCTCCAATGTCGACGACTAGGGGACGCACATTCGTGTTCCTACTTCACAAACATTATTAGTTTCTTTGAAATTGTTACTAAGCTCGCGATGGGGACACTTGTGAAAAAGGGAAAATGCTACATTGTATTAAATTGATAATAAACGAAATCATTTATATAATATATGCAATTTTCCTTTAGCAAGAACTTTCAACAAACAATGTGAACTGAGATAATTAGAAGTGAACTGACACTATCTTCCAATATCTACAGCAATATAATTTATAAAAGCTATTTAAAAGACTTCGTCCTCCTCTTGGACTCGAAGGTAAAAAACTTAATACATGCTTAAAATCTTGACCATTAAAAGGCCCGTCCACACGGTCGAGCTTGCCTAGTCTGTCAGGTATGTTTATAATAAATTTTAATAAATAATGTAATTAACTGGAAGGGTAATAGAATGAATTAACTGGAAGGGTAATAGGCCAGTCAAGTAACTAGATATAAAGACCAGTTATAAAGAAAATTAATTAGAAAGAACCACTTTGTTTGATGTGACGTCAGAAGCGGGAAAAGTCTGACCTTACCCGCCATTTCTCCGCTTCTGACGTCACATTAAACAAAGCTCGACCGTGTGGACGGGGCCTAAGTGGTTCTTTCTAATTAATTTTCTTTATAACTGGGGTCTTTATATCTAGTTACTTGACTGGCCTATTACCCTTCCAGTTAATTCATTCTATTACCCTTCCAGTTAATTACGTTATTTAATGTATAATAAACATACCTGACAGACTAGGCAAGCTGTAAACTATGAAGACATCAGCTGGCATAATGGAAACTCGTAACAGACATTACTAATAGTTCTGAGGAGTAAAAGTTACGTCTGAAGAGACGGCCTGAAAAAATTTAAATTTTAATTAATCTGCTTTAACTCAAGTTACCACGATATATATTGCTATATATTATTGCAATTTCCTTTCGAAACTCACGAAAGCATCAGACAGGGCAAAAAGCAGGAAGGAATAAACTAAATGCAAATCGAGTGGCCAAACTAGTTCAAAACCAACTAAAGTAACTAGAGCAAATCTTATTTGTAACATCTCAAACTGCATACGAAGATATTGGCATACAATTATTAGTCTATGTAGTATTTTTTAAGTGCTAGGCATAAAACAATTAGTCTATGTAGTATTCTTTTAGTGCTTGGCATAAAACAATTAGTCTATGTAGTATTCTTTTAGTGCTTGGCATAAAACAATTATGTCTACTTAGTACTTTAGAATTGCTTGACATAAAACAATTATTGGGCTACCTAGTATTTTTGAAGTGCCAAGAAAAAAAATCCATGTACTATAATTTTAAAAAGCTCTTATTGAAAGCATGAGAACAAAGAATGGCAGAGTTTTGTAATGCTAAGGGAACCATCCATGTACAAGGATTTCTTAAAATTCCAACTATAGCTCTGGTTGACACTATAGGTAACATAGTTTAAAAACGGTTGGTGGATGAATACAATCTTATCAAAAGCTTACAATCTTATCAAAAGCTTACAATCGTATCGGCAAAAAGTTAAGGATTCCTTAATTATTCCTCAATTTTTTTTATGAAGGTGTCTTTTCTTCCAATTCTTTACAAGAACCTTGCCAAATCCTATCAGTTCCCACAATGAGCAAAAAGCTACGTAAACCAACTCTTCATTACGTTTGTCTTCCAGTTCCAGTACTTTTAATCTTCCAGTGTTTTGCCATATACAATATTTCGCTAAAGCAGACCACTAGATCAGCAAACCAAGCAGCTTACAAAACGATAAACATTGAAACAAAAATATGTTTGTTCGTATGGTGTTTTTACGTTGCATGGAACTAGTGGATATTCAGCAAGGGGCCCATCGGCTTTATGTGACTTCCGACCCACGTAGAGAGTGAACTTCCATCACCAGAAACACACATCTCTATCTCCTCAGTGGAATGCCCGAGAATCGTTAACAAAAATATGACTAATTTACTAAAACGTATGATTTGATGTTGGATAATACAATTGAACCAGTCGTTAGATATTACATTTAGTCTCATGGTTGCTTACCTTCTTTCCTACCACCAACTCCCGGTAGTATCCCCATGTATCCATTTGGGATGGATTCGTTATCTTACAGCTGATTTACCTCCTGATATATTAGTCTTACGACATCGGTCCGAACTGAAAATAAAATCACCTTTGTAATGTGATGCTAAAATTCGAGTCCTAACCTTTTATTTTAAAATCTGGGGATTTTAAAATGAAAAATGGCCATGAAGGCAGAGAAAATTAATGGATCCTAGCATAAAGTCAAGAGCAATAATAGTACATTGTAATATTAACCTCTTGGGCCTATGAAAAGGGAAATAGCTATGAAAAAGACTTACGGGCTTATTTGACACAGCTTACAATGGGTGGTTATACGAGTATATATATATAGGCCCTTTATAGTCATGCTGATAAAAGTACTGAATACAGAGTTTAGACAGTCCAACAGTACAGTTTCAGCACAGTCACTCTTTCAGTCCCAGATTACCCAGTGCCAACATCTGCATCAACAGCCTTCAAAGTCCAACTCTTCACTGGTGACTGGAATCCTCAAACTACCATTGCACAACTGCCAAACAAGACAAGCTTTGCTTAAAGTCTTGAATCATTAAATGCAGTTTAAATTTCATGGAAACTCTTGAATCATTCGAGACACCAAAAGCTCTGAGGAGCCTGGCACACTGACCCATAAGGGACATTAGTGCTATTCAACTCCTAAAACAAGATGTGAATTTCGAGAAACTTTAGGGTGGAAATATAATCCTTAGCCAAAATGGCCAAGATTGGAGAACGCTAGAGAACCAAGACTAAATGTAAAAGCACAATTCATACAGAGTTTATCAAAACGAAAACCAAAAACACCGAGTGGTTAATCTTCAATGGCATAAACCAGTCTAATCCAAAATGTCAAATAAAACCCAAGTTTCGTAGACTTTAAAACTCCATGTTTCCTTAAATAGAGCCTCTATCATCATCAAAACACTGAAATGTCTTGCCAATGACAAGTATGTCCATGTGCAACATACAATTTATGAGTACTAATCGTGAAATGTACGTAGGCTATACGGGCAGGTATTAGGGCGCACTCAGCCATCCAGCATTAATGAATACAAAAGCTTAGAGTGGCTGGACTGCAAGGTGTAAGAGATCTAAGAGATAATCGAGAACACTCATCACAGTTGCAGAATACTCCACAGTTGCACTAATAATCATTACTTGAGTGGGGCTGGCCAACAATACGAGTGTGTGAGTGTGTGTGTGTGTGTGTTACACAAGACTAAGAATTATGTAACCACCGCCACCAACGGGGTAAACAGTCTAGAAAATATCTCAGAAGTACCTTTCTGGCGACATAACCTATTTCCAAGTTTCAGAAGCAGCTCTTGATACAATATCTTAACACCTGTTATCTTTGCGCCATGACATGCATGAAGTATTTGCTTAATATCTTAACATTTTGTTAACAGTTTTCTCAACTTTTACTTAAAACGCTTAAATCCTTATTTATAACCAGTTTACCAAACGCTAACTACCCTAATTCAGTAACAGATCCATCAGAATGCAGTTCACTCAATTTAATTAGCCCACGTACTCTCTTGAAGTTTAGTTATAAAATATACAACTTAGGAAAACTTACAAAGTGGGAGCCATCCCTGAGGAGGGCTGTACATAAAACCAAACAAGTAAAACAAGTGAAAAAGGTTTAAATCTAAACACAAAGCAGCAATGCCGAGGATTTGTAAAAGCAACACTTTAAAAGCCACTTAAAAAGCAATCCAGTCAGCTAACTCAACTGTTAAGGTTAAAAACTGCCAAGTAGTATTTACTGTTAAAGGAAATTCACCGACACTAGACCTTAACAAGAGACCAATATGACTGTCCAAGCATTGAAGAATTCTGAATAAAATTAATGACATAACTAATTTGCACACAGAATTATTCTTAGCATGGAGGATGTTTAGGTAAATGTGAAATTAAGATAAAGAGTAGGTAAATTGAACGCAAGTTAATCTTATAAGTTGACAAAATTTATTTTTTTTATTAAAAAAATGCATTTTAGTTTATTGCCAAATCTCCCCTTTCCTTCAGGCTACAAGTCGCCATATTTCAGAACTCTGATTATTCAGGCTAATAAATAAAAGCATAGTTTTAAATGTATACAATTAGTTCAGAAAAAATTACAAGCTCTGAAACTTCTCTATAGTAACCACTGATTTCACAGTTTTATAAGTCTATGAAAACTGAATATAACCACGTTCATTACTCTGGAATTCGAAACGAAGATATCTACCTTTGACAGATAAAACCATTTCACAACCACATGCCATCAGTTTTATTTGCTCTGATAATTCATGCATTATCTCGATCGTAAATGTTCTGTGCTTCCTGTCGACTCTTTAATCCGCGAAAGGAAAACTTAATGTCAGTTACTGAAATATAAGTTTTTATTATTTAATTCCAAAATAGCTATTTAATTCGCCCCTGTAATTCAAGTTGTGTGTACCACAGCGTAGTCTTCACAGCGTGAATATAACCGTGCTTGTTACAACTTCCCGATTGTTGAAGTTTGTGATATCTTGGATTAATTTGAGGAACTAATATCTCCCTGATTATTCAGTTTCGTAACTTACACAAAACCTGATTCCTCCAACCTGATTCCTCCATGTTCAATATGTTAATTTGGGGGTGGGGGGGGGGGGTGGCGGGAGAGGGACCCCTTCAACATTACCAGATTTGTAACTAATTTGCTCACTCATACCTCAAATTTACACAACACTTTTACACAACACTTTATAGCCCAAACTGTCATAATACGCTCTTAGACTCACTTTGAACAAATTATAAGGTTTCTGAATCATAATGGCGTTTTGCCAACACGGGCTCCTGCTGTTATGAAGAGCCTTTAAGGTCAGATGCCACAGAAGTTGGAGTTACGAAGTAGCCTAATACCAGATGTAAACAGAGATGTTTGTTGTTCTACTTAAAAATAATAAATATCCCTTTTCTTACCTGGTTCTGTAAGATATCCTTTCATATGTTCTGCTTGAGCCTTGAACTACCTCGTAGGCTTGAATCTCAAATCCAGGTTTGTTCCCCAATCGAAACTTCAGCAGTATTCAAAAGTACACCCATAATTCTGAACTTCCAGTATAAATTCCGTTTCCAGGGCCAGGCCTTCATCCGTTCCAGTTCGTATTTTAATCTGTAAGAATAAAGTTTCGAGAATATTATTGAGTTTCCTGTACAATTTTATTCTCGAACCCTATTTTTCTCGCTTATCAAAACAAAACCGTCATCAATTTCTGATTATAACTGAATGTTTATTAGAACTTTGAATAACTAATCTTAAATAAAAAAAATTTTCAAACTAAATATGGCTTGTTTGAAAAACTATCAAACTAAATATGGCTGGTTTGAAAAACTTAATAAAATTAAATATGGCTGGTTTTAAAAACTATCAAACTAAATATGGCTTGTTTGAAAAACTATCAAACTAAATATGGCTGGTTTGAAAAACTTAATAAAACTAAATATGGCTGGTTTTAAAAACTTTTAAAATAGAAACTAAATATGGCTAGTTTGAAAATTTTCTAAAAAGAAACTAAATGTGGCTGGTTTAAACAATTTAATAAACTAAATATGGCGGGTTTGAAAACTTAAAAACATAACTAAATATGGCTGGTTTGAAAAACTTTTAAAATCTAAACTAAATATGGCTGGTTTGAAACTTAAAATAAAAACTAAATATGGCTTTAAAAACTATTAAACTAAATATGGCTGGTTTGAACAATTTAATAAACTAGATAGCGTATGGCTGGTTTGATTTTTTTAAATAAACTAAATATGGCTGGTTTGGAAACTAGTTTAAAACAAAAATTCTTACTCAAACTTAAAATGGGCAGCCTATATCGCATGCAAATGGAGTAGGACTAGAAAGTATACTACAATAACCACGCTAAAAACTAAAAAATTTAAAAATAATAAAACTATCAAATCACGCTGACCTACAAATTTGTCAATGTCACCGATTACAATACCTAATCCTCACAATTTTGAGCGCTTTTAAAATACACTTCATCGTTTTCAATGAGTTACCTTTGGCGAAACTAACGAAATAGTAAATTACAAAAAAATAAGAAAACTGGACGATATTAAGGAACTACTTTAGAAAGTATTACGTGCTAAATCAGATACTAAGCTTGGGTCTATCTACAGATAACGGCAGTCTAAGGCTGAATACTGAAACTAAAAGTGATTGGTGAAATGTTAACTAGTCCCTGGCGTGTTTGACACTATTTACAACTGTTTATTCTGTGTGCAATCTCTGGTTTTGTCCTGTTAGTTAACGTAATATACACTCCAGTTTCTGAATTAAGACCAGCTGACATATAAAAGTCAATTTGTTGTAGAAGGTATTGTGGAATCCTCTGTTTATTTCAGCAACACTGCTGTTCTGGCTCCCCTTCCTGAATTACCATGTACTTATTTCGGGCCGTTTCTAAAGATTTTGTCCCTAGACTGACTTCATTGTAAGAGCTACTAAAGACCTATTCTAAGGACTGTTTCAAGGTCACATTCTAACAGCAATAGTTTTATCAGACCCACTACCTGGCACTGCCTTGTAATTCTGCAATGGGGCATAATTCTTGGTTTTTGGTCGACTGCCATTCCTTTGATGGGGGGCAAAACTCCGAGAACCGCAAACGACTGCTTGTCAGGGAAGTTCGACGAGTCTTAGTTATACTAGTCACTTTCAAACCAAAAATCCCATTCTTTGTCAAGCTTAGAACTTCTTTAGTGTTTAATCAGTCTCAAGGAAGTTAAACCCAAAAGCTATATTGTATACGTAGTCTTACCACTTGACATTGTTTTGGTACACAACTTCACTATTTAAAAGTTTACCCAATATTGCACCCAACACGAGTCATTTGGAAGCCATGTTTCTAATTAGGCCTACAGGTACTAGGCATAACACGAGAAGCATTTCACAACCGTGAATATATCTGGAACACTTAAGTAGTTTTGTATTTCCAACATACTTCCAAAGAGACCAATTAATCTTTCAGACATCCTCCTCGTCACTAATAAAACAATGGAGACTATAGGCACAATGAATATAAATTACAACACCAAAAAATCGCTAAGGAAATGCACTTCACTTTTCAGGAAAAAAAAAAAAAAAAAAAAAAAAAACTAAACTTACTCGCCAACAGCATTACTTCCCTTGCCTACAAATAGAATTTACTCCACTGGTTCTCTACCGATTTTTAAACATGGACACCTTCACAGTATAATTAAATTACCTATCACTCCAGAATCAACGCCACTCTCAACGGAACTAAGCAGAGCAACTGCTTTAGTAGTGTTTTTCTAGTCGTCAGCCATTCAAAAGCGTCCGCGGCATTCTTCTCTGGCAAAAAAAGCGAAAAGGACTTCTGATTGGCTGAGAGGTAACATAAAAGAATCAAGGAAACTAAAGAAGGTACTTACGTCGCGGGCAGCACAAGGGCGACATCTATTGATAAAAAAACTAGGAATAACTGCAATCACTAAGAAAACGTTACATGAGAGATTTTTTAAGAAGAAAATGGTAAACTATATTAATATATATAACCAACCCGTCAAAAAAATTTAACAGCTGGAGAGATGCGAAAACAACAACTTAAATGACAGATAAATAAATATATTCGTAGATACATGCAATACTGACGAAAAGGTCACACCTAACTAACAAAAAGAGGCCTGGATTATACTTAATGGATGATGATTTAAATTCGTAAATATTGAGAAACTGTAGCATAAGTCCTGTTTATCGTTCCCATGTCCGTTAATCCTAAACAATTGTAAATATATTTTTATATTTAGAGGATATCTTCAAATAACCCCCCCCCCCCCCCCAACCCCCCCCAACCCCCACATACTTGGCGCTACAAATAATTGCAGATGGTCTGAACCTCTTTAGAGAGTTCAGGCAAAAGAAAAATTATTGTAATAGTTACCGTTTAAACGTTTTCTTTGTTACGTCACTTGTAAAACATAGAAAACGTACTTCCTTTGATAACTAAGCTATTTATTGATCTTTTTTCATTTTTTATGAGTTTGTCTTTGTCTCGTATAGATGAAGATCATTTATATATATAAAATGAGTTCAAAAGCGTTTTCCTTTGAAATAAGCTTAATGATTATTAAAACTATGTTTGGTTAATCTTGCGCTGACTCCGGCCATTGGCCGTATTAGACAAAGCAAGTCTTTAAAATATTGTTGGACATCCAATCTCGATAGCTTGCTGTGTCATAGGACATTCTAAACATTATTCTAGCTTTCATACGGAGAAAATGCAACTCGAGCAAAATATAGTAAATCCTTCAACTCTATATACTTTGCAGCATCGTAATCTGTAACGTAGACAACGAGAGATGGAGTTGCAGTATTACACTCTATAATGACAATTATTTACAGTTTTTTTTAATACTCATCAATATATTTCTAATAAGGGCAATATATCTATTGCTAATGATGAAAATAACATTTGGCTGTTTACTGCGAATACATAATTTAGTGATACTGAGATAAACTCAGTTTTTAATATAAAAAGATTCAGAATCCATATTTAACGATATACGATATTATAATAAAGGAGTATCTGTTACACACAACGCAACTTATTCTAAAACAAAAGCCTATGACGTCATGGGGATATATCCCTGGTAAAGGGACAACTTTGTTCTCTCATTGTTCAAACAGCAAACGAAGATTAGGGTTTTCCATGACACAATAAAAGATTTCCATAGATGTTTGGCATTTCTGTTCACATGCATCTAATCCCCTTTCTTTCATCGAACATAACTGCGTCATACAAAAAACACTTGATCTTCACACTTTCTTCCGTGTTCTAATCCCACACTGCTCTTCGCCTATACCAATCATTCAGCTATCTCTTTTACTGTCCCAGTCAGGATCCAGCTACAGTACACCTGCCAGGTATCACTGTATATAATGTTATTACCTAAACGTATCTTACAGATACTTCTGTAGTCTTTATTTTTCTACGAAGACAGTTGTGTGAGTGCGTATGTATGCGTGTGTGTGCATGTGCGTATGTAGACTTTATCTTTCTATGAAGCAACGATTATTCTTCTCGTGTTTGTGTGTGTGTGTGTGTGTCTGTGTGAGTGTATATATTCTTTATTTTTCAATAAAGTAACTATATCATTCTTCTCGTTTGTTTGTGTGTATACGTGTAGGCTATTTTTTTCAATGAAGCAACAATTATTCTTCTCTTGTGCGTGCTCGCGCCCACGTACGTGCTTGCAGGTGTCTGCGCTGTGGAGAGAGAGAGAGAGAGAGAGAGAGAGAGAGAGAGAGAGAGAGAGAGAGAGAGAGAGAAAGCGGTAGCTACTGAAAAGAACTTTTATACCTCATTCCGTTCCTCGGTACTGCATTA
>NC_061105.1:14427693-14430193 GCF_015104395.2 Macrobrachium nipponense | reverse complement strand
TAACACCGTTTCATTGTTCAAGAGGTGTTCATCGTGAACAGTTCCGCTATGAACAGGCTAGATTTTTTTAAAATTGCCGTCATGGTGTCTGTGGTTTTTTTTAAAAGCAATTATTTGCATTCTGTTCTTTTTAACAGTCAACATATTTTTACTAATTTATATTTATTTATTTATTTACTTTTTTTATTCCGGTTTTGTAACAATCAACACATCAAATATTTTCATTCTTTTTCTTAAGAAATAAATTGTTTGCAATATTTTCTTGAAGACAGTATTTCTCCTTTAGTGCATATATTTTTTTTTAATGATCACTGGTCTTGTCCTTTTAAGTGTCTTTTTTTAATAATCCCAAACCTTTTGCGGTTTAAATCTTGTCACCGTTTTACAATCACAAATTTTCTGTTTTCAACAATCTTTACAATCTCGTGACCACGGTCTAAGAATCTTTAACAATCTCGTGACCTCGGTCTAACAATATTCTTTAACGTTATAATCACAGAATATTATTTTAAACAATCAAGGATCTCCAGGTTATAGTGGACAATCACTTTATCTTTGTCTATGTGTTTTTTTTAACAATCTGGTTTGAATAGCGACATTTAAAAATATTTTAAATATTTAAATATTTTATATTTAAATATTTTATATTAACAAATATTTAAATATTTAAACATTTTATATTTAAATATTTTATATTAACAAATATCTAAATAATTTATATTTAAATGTTTTATATTATCAAATATTTAAATATTTAAATATTTTACATTTAAAAATTTTATATTAACAAATGTGTCTTGTATGAATTTTTCTTTTTTAATTTTGATATCTTTTACCAATGACGAATCATGTGCCCCCTATTCCTTGCTATTTGGTTTTAAGCAGAAGAACAAGAAACAAGCAGAGGAACAAGAACAAGAAGAACAAGAAAAAAGCAGAGCAAGAAGAAGAAGAAGAAGAAGAAGAAGAAGCAGAAGGAAAGATAGCATGAAATAAGGCCATTTTAATTTGGACCCCTGACACACGACACAATCATGATTTGGTTATCGACCGTCGCATAATATGCCATTCCTCGCTTGGGGGAACTGCCCTATTCAGCTCTCTCTCTCTCTCTCTCTCTTCTCTCTCTCTCTCTCTCTCTCCCTCCCCCTTTTTTTAATGCCAGCAGCGATTCTAAACCACTCCTCAATGCAACACTTGAGTAATGACGAATGTAATTGCCGTGGTGACTAGAACCAGGTATAATATATACAGAGGCGGGTTCTTGTTTGGGGTAGGGGGGTAGGGGGGGGGTTTGATGTTTAGAAGATATCTGTGCGGGGGAGGGGAGGAGGTGTAAGAGAGAGAGAGTGTGTGTGTGTTTGTGTGTGTTCATATACTATATATCAAATAAAGTAAATATTTAGGAAAATAAGAGAGAGTTTGGATGTGTAACAAACAATGAAAGCAGAGGAAATGTGACGCAGAAACGAGAGAGAGAGAGCGAGAGAGAGAGGGAGAGCGTAATTTGAGCAAAATTATAGACATGTAGAGACAGAGGGCCGGAAATTAAATATTTTGGATTAGAATAAGCAGTTGATTTTATTTGGTCAAACTCAATCTCTCTCTCTCTCTCTCTCTCTCTCTCTCTCTCTCTCTCTCATATAGGTAACTCAGATTTTACTATCACCATGACAGTTACAAGGTAAAGCTTTAGATTTTTATCTCTCTCTCTCTCTCTCTCTCTCTCTCTCTCTCTTCCTCCCCTCTCCTCTCTTCCTCTCCTTTCAACACTTTTTTCAAACCCCCACAAAAGGAAAGAACGTGAAAATCTCTCCCTCTCAAAAAAAAAGCTAATTCACAAAGAAATCGCAACTGCCACGTGTTTTTCCTAGCAGAGAGAGAGAGAGAGCAGAAGGAGAGATAGCTGTGGGCCCCCAGTGCTTAAGGGAATCTATTGACATAACGCATTAGGGGCTGGGTTGAATCGTCATTCCTATGAATAATTAAGAAGGTAAGTCCGGCCACATAACTACAGGAGACAATCAAGTGTGTACTGACTGTGGGTAAGGTTACACCTGGCAGTCTGTCCTCAGGTGATGTTTTTCTTGCGTTTTTTATGTTTGTTTATTGTGGTCGTCGCTGTTATCAGCGTGAATGATCAGCTTGGGGGAACATGTTCTTGAACCATTCAGGGCAAATCATTCCGGAATCCCGTTCCTAGATACCATTCCTGTACCTGTTTCATGTTACCTCATTCCGGAATCCCGTTCCTAGATACCTTTCCTGTCCCTGTTCCAGGTAATACCATTCCTGTCCCTGTTTCCTGGTGCCTCATTCCGGGATCCCGTTCCTAGATACCATTCCCGTCCCTGTTCCTGGTACCTCATTCTGGAATCCCGTTCCTAGATATCATTCCTGTCCCTGTATCTTGGTACCTCATTCCGGAATCCCGTTCCCAGATACCATTCTTGTCCCTGTTTCCTGGCATTTTATTCGGGAATCCCGTTCCTAGATACCA
>NC_061105.1:14412693-14422693 GCF_015104395.2 Macrobrachium nipponense | reverse complement strand
AACAAGGAAAATCATCTCAAGGTTGCTCCGTTTTTCTCTTATTTGATGGACAGGGAACAAGGAATACCATCTTAAATCTGCTCCGTTTTTCTCTTATTTGATGGACATGGAACAAGGAATACCATCATAAAACTGTTCCATTTTTCTCTTGTTTGATGGACATGGAACAAGGAACGCCATCATAAAACTGCTCCGTTTTTCTCTTATTTGATGGACAGGGAACAAGGAACATCATCTCAAGGTTGCTCCGTTTTTCCATGTTATTGGCTGGACATGGAACAAGGAATACCATCTTAAAACTGCTCCGTTTTTCTCTTATTTGATGGACAGGGAACAAGGAACATCATCTCAAGGTTGCTCCGTTTTTCTCTTATTTGATGGACAGGGAACAAGGAACACCATCTTAAAACTGCTCCGTGTTTCTCTTATTTTATGGACAGGGAACAAGGAACATCATCTCAAGGTTGCTCCGTTTTTCTCTTATTTGATGGACAGGGAACAAGGAACATCATCTCAAGGTTGCTCCGTTTTTCTCTTATTTGATGGACAGGGAACAAGGAATACCATCTTAAAACTGCTCCGTTTTTCTCTTATTTGATGGACATGGAACAAGGAACACCATCATAAAACTGTTCCGTTTTTCTCTTATTTGACGGACAGGGAACAAGGAACATCATCTCAAGGTTGCTCCGTTTTTCTCTTATTTGATGGACATGGAACAAGGAACATCATCTCAAGGTTGCTCCATTTTTCTCTTATTTGATGGACAGGGAACAAGGAACACTATCTTAAAACTGCTCCGTTTTTCTCTTATTTGATGGACAGGGAACAAGAAACATCATCTCAAGGGTGCTCCGTTTTTCTCTTATTTGATGGAGAGGGAACAAGGAATACCATCTGAAAACTGCTCCGTTTTTCTCTTATTTGATGGACATGGAACAAGGAATACCATCATAAAACTGTTCCGTTTTTCTCTTGTTTGATGGACATGGAACAAGGAACGCCATCATAAAACTGCTCCGTTTTTCTCTTATTTGATGGACAGGGAACAAGGAACATCATCTCAAGGTTGCTCCGTTTTTCCATGTTATTGGCTGGACATGGAACAAGGAATACCATCTTAAAACTGCTCCGTTTTTCTCTTATTTGATGGACAGGGAACAAGGAACATCATCTCAAGGTTGCTCCGTTTTTCTCTTATTTGATGGACATGGAACAAGGAATACCATCATAAAACTGCTCCGTTTTTCTCTTATTTGATGGACAGGGAACAAGGAATACCATCTTAAAACTGCTCCGTTTTTCTCTTATTTGATGGACAGGGAACAAGGAATACCATCTTAAAACTGCTCCGTTTTTCTCTTATTTGATGGACAGGGAACAAGAAACATCATCTCAAGGTTGCTCCGTTTTTCTCTTATTTGATGGACAGGGAACAAGGAATACCATCTTAAAACTGCTCCGTTTTTCTCTTATTTGATGGACATGGAACAAGGAATACCATCTTAAAACTGCTCCGTTTTTCTCTTATTTGATGGACAGGGAACAAGGAATACCATCTTAAAACTGCTCCGTTTTTCTCTTATTTGATAGACATGGAACAAGGAATACCATCTTAAAACTGCTCCGTTTTTCTCTTATTTGATGGACAGGGAACAAGGAATACCATCTTAAAACTGCTCCGTTTTCCTCTTATTTGATGGACAGGGAACAAGGAACATCATCTCAAGGTTGCTCCGTTTTTTCATGTTATTGGCTGGACATGGAACAAAGAATACCATCCTAAAACTGCTCCGTTTTTCTCTTATTTGATAGACATGGAACAAGGAACACCATCTTAAAGTTGCTCCGTTTTTCCTCCTGTTACTTACTGGCTGGACATGGAACAAGGAATACCATCTTAAAACTGTTCCGTTTTTCTCTTATTTGATGGACAGGGAACAAGGAACATCAACGCAAGGTTGTTCCGTTTTTCCATGTACTGGAAGGACATGGAACAAGGAATACCATCTCAAAGTTGCTCCGTTTTTCTGTCTGTTATTAGATGGACATGGAACAAGGAACACCATCTCAAGGTCTATCCTGTTTTTATCGGCCGTGGGCTAGAAGGAGTAGCTTTATTGTGCTCCCAAAATATAAGCGTCTGGTTTCCTTCGAATTTCATTTATATATCATCAGTTACTGAGGTATATTCATAGAGATCTGTTTACTTTTCCTATAAGCAATAGGCCCACAGGTTGGGTGTCCATAAGGCCTATGCAAGCACACGCCTAGATAAAGGGGTGTGTGTGTGTGTGTGTGTGATTGTGGGTGGGGGCGAGGTGAGAGGGGTTCCAATGGATGGAACAAGGACGGAGGTAGAGGATTAGGTTAAGTGAGACGAACGCTATAGGTCATCTCACTGGAAGAAGGGAGGTGAGAGATAGGTATAAGGTGGACCTCAATGGAAGGGTGTTTGACCTCAATGGAAGGGTGTTTGAGAGAGAGAGGGGATACATGGGGTCGACCTCTAGGACAGAGCGTCTGAAAAGGAGATGAAGGTAGACGGGAGGTCGACCTCAGTAAAATGTGGGAATCGTGAGGTCGACCTCAAGGAGAGAAGGATGAAAAGAAGGAGAAATTGTGACGTCGACCTGAAGGAGAAAATAAGGGAAATCTTCAGAAAAAGCGTCAGCCCTAAGGGGAAGAGGGATGGGGAGAGAAGTCGACCTCTGAGAGAGATCCCCAGAGTGAGAGGAGAGCAGAAAGAGGTCGCCCTCGAGAGAAGAGGTTAAGGTTAAGAGCAAATGTCACTCTAGGGAGCAGGGAAGGGGAAGGCAGTAGTTCGCCCTCGAGTGAGAAGGTCATGGAGACGACAAAAGGTCACACCCTCTAGGTACGAGGACCAAAGTGGACGCAGAAGGAAAGGAGTGGGCAGGAGGTCACTCTCTACAGAAGAGGTCACGGGGAAAGCAAAAGGTCACTCTCTAGAGGCGAAAGACCCTCGGAGGAGGAAAGGGGGAAGGGAAGAAGGTCACCTTCTACAGGGGTGGTCAAGGCCGAGGCTAGAAAAAGGTCATCCTCGAGACACGACGCCCTGAGGAGCTTCAGGAAGCACAGGAAAAAACTTGAGGTCTGGCTCCCTCTCACCGACCCACCGAAGACTGTAGGGAGTAGGAGGTGTTCCAGAGAGAGAGGCAGGTGAACAGGGCAGGGGTCGCGAAGGGTGGTGGTGGGTGGGCGGGGGTGTAGGGGGTGTAGGGGGTGTAGGGGGTGGGGTGTTGCTCGCGTGGCTAACCCGAGTAACAATCAGCCGTTTACACCTGTGGCTCCGACGTCAAGTTCCCACGGTCTCTGCTCATCCACAGCCATTTCACATGAAAATTGTAATGCCGTAATCACCGGCTGACTTCCTCCGACACACACGCTCTCTCTCTCTCTTCTCTCTCTCTCTCTCTCTCTCTCTCGCATTCCCGGCACACGCGCTGACTCTCATACCACCCCCCACCCAATCACCTTATTCCCTCTCTCTCTCTCTCTCTCTCTCTCTCTCTCTCCGTCTCTCTCTCTCTCTCTCTCTCTCTCTCGTGTATATCGTTCTTGCGCAGTTTTTATTTTCTAGTCACTAGTTTAGATTCTGGTATTTTCAAATTTGTTGTTATTCGTCATGTTCCATTATATAATATATATATATATATTATATATATATATATATATATATATATATATATATATATATATATATATATATATATATATTATATACATATATACCCTATTATACTTTAATGTAAAATATTACCCAACAATCACTAGACTCTCTCTCTCTCTCTCTCTCTCTCTCTCTCTCTCTCTCTCTCTCTCTCTCCCGCCACCATCGTACAGTATCACTCAATAGCCGTAATCATAAGCTGTCCTATTACGCCCCTCACCTGTCCGGTTCACGCGGAGTTATCACGATCCTTGGCCAGGCTCTTTAATGGACCGACCGAATCCGGGGGCTGTCTACTGCTTATTATTAGACTGTTGTCTTTAGCTTTCTTTTTCTTTAGTTTTTTCCTTCAATTTTTATTATTTCTTTTTTTAGAAAAGGTTAGTTAGGTGGTCACCCCTTTGTTGTTTTTATTTTTCTTTGAAAGAAATGGTTAATTGGCAACCCTTTGTGGTTGTATTTTAAAACAGGTTAATTATATGCAACCCTTTGTTGTTTTTTTAAATAGGTTAATTAGGTGAAACCCCTTTGTTGTTTTTTCTTTGAAATAAAAGGATAATATGGTGGTAACTCCTTTGTTGTTTTTCTTTTTCTTTAAAAGAAATGGTTGATTAAGATGCAACCCTTTGTTGTTATATTTTTTTAATAGATTAATGAGATGCAACCCTTTGTTGTTATATTTTTTTTAATAGATTAATGAGATGCAACCTTTTGTTGTTGGTTTTTTTAAAATAGGTTATTTAAGTGCAACCTTTTTGTTTTTGTTTTTTTCTTTTTTCTTTAAATTAAAAGGTTAATTAAGTGGCAACCCCTTGATGTTGTCTTTTTTTAAGTAAGTTTAATAGGTGAAACCCCTTTGTTGTTGTTTTTTCATTTTTCTTAAGAAGAAATGGTTAATTAGGTGGCAACCCTTTATGGTTGTTTTTTAAAATAGGTTAATTAGATGCAACCCTTTGTTACTTTTTTAAATAGGTTAATAAGGTGAAACCCCTTTGTTGTTTCGTCATTTGCTATAAGAAATGGCTAATTAGTTGGCAATCCTTTGTGGTTGTTTTTTAAAATAGGTTAATTAGGTGCAACCCTTTGTTGTTGGTTTTTTAATACATTAATTAGGTGCAACCTTTTATTGTTGGTTTTCCTTTTCTTTAAAAGAAAATGTTAATTAGGTGGCAACCCTTTAGTTGTTTTCCCTATTTGCTTTAAAAAATTAGCAATGCAATTTTGTCCACGAACAGAACAATTCGCAACAACACCCTCCCACACACCCCCACACCCCCTTAACCCTACTGTCAAAAGCGCATGCGCTGTTGGTTAGAAGTGTGTGTGGGGTGGTGGGAGGAGGAGGAGGAGGAGGAGGAGGGGAGAGGGCCAATGCCAAAATTCACCTGTCGTGATTCGGTAACCGAAATCAATCAGAGAAAATGACCCCCATTACGAATTACAATACCTGTTTCTTACGGCGAGTCACTTAACTGGCTCTACGTTACTGTTACTTAGCCCGCTCGTTACTTAACTCGCGAAGCGACGCCGGCTACTTAGCCGCGTTACTTAGGTCGGCACGCGACGAGTAAATTCACTTTGTTTTCCGGAAAAATGCCGATCTTAATGAGAAGTCAAGTGTTTGGGGCGTGGAGGTTGGAAAGGTGGATTGGTGGAGATTGGTAGTGGTGGAGATTGGAAAAGGTGGATTGGTGGAGATTGGAAAGGTGGATTGGTGGAGATTGGAAAGGGTGGATTGGTGGAGATTGGAAAAGGTGGATTGGTGGAGATTGGAAAGGTGGATTGGTGGAGATTGGAAGGGTGGATTGGTGGAGATTGGAAAAGGTGGATTGGTGTAGATTGGAAAAGGTGGATTGGTGGAGATTGGAAAGGGTGGATTGGTGGAGATTGGTAGTGGTGGAGATTGGAAAGGTGGATTGGTGGAGATTGGAAAGGGTGGATTGGTGGAGATTGGAAAGGTGGATTGGTGGAGATTGGAAAGGGTGGATTGGTGGAGATTGTAAGGGTGGATTGGTGGAGATTGGAAAGGTGGATTGGTGGAGATTGGTAGGGGTGGAGATTGGAAAGGGTGGATTGGTGGAGATTGGAAAGGTGGATTGGTGGAGATTGGAAAGGGTGGATTGGTGGAGATTGGAAAAGGTGGATTGGTCGAGATTGGAAAGGTGGATTGGTGGAGATTGGAAAGGGTGGATTGGTGGAGATTGGAAAGGTGGATTGGTGGAGATTGGAAAGGGTGGATTGGTGGAGATTGGAAAGGTGGATTGGTGGAGATTGGAAAGGTGGATTGGTGGAGATTGGAAAGGGTGGATTGGTGGAGATTGGAAAAGGTGGATTGGTGTAGATTGGAAAAGGTGGATTGGTGGAGATTGGAAAGGGTGGATTGGTGGAGATTGGTAGTGGTGGAGATTGGAAAGGTGGATTGGTGGAGATTGGAAAGGGTGGATTGGTGGAGATTGGAAAGGTGGATTGGTGGAGATTGGAAAGGTGGATTGGTGGAGATTGGAAAGGTGGATTGGTGGAGATTGGAAAGGGTGGATTGGTGGAGATTGGAAAGGTGGATTGGTGGAGATTGGAAAGGGTGGATTGGTGGAGATTGGAAAGGTGGATTGGTGGAGATTGGAAAGGTGGATTGGTGGAGAATGGAAAGGGTGGATTGGTGGAGATTGGAAAGGTGGATTGGTGGAGATTGGAAAGGTGGATTGGTGGAGATTGGAAAGGTGGATTGGTGGAGATTGGAAAAGGTGGATTGGTGTAGATTGGAAAAGGTGGATTGGTGGAGATTGGAAAGGGTGGATTGGTGGAGATTGGTAGTGGTGGAGATTGGAAAGGTGGATTGGTGGAGATTGGAAAGGGTGGATTGGTGGAGATTGGAAAGGTGGATTGGTGGAGATTGGAAAGGTGGATTGGTGGAGATTGGAAAGGTGGATTGGTGGAGATTGGAAAGGGATTGGTGGAGAGGATTGAGAAGGGTGGATTGGTGGAGATTGGAAAGGTGGATTGGTGGAGATTGGAAAGGTTGATTGGTGGAGATTGGAAAGGGTGGATTGGTGGAGATTGGAAAGGTGGATTGGTGGAGATTGGAAAGGTGGATTGGTGGAGAATGGAAGGTCTGGATATTGGTAGGGGGGGAGAACATAAACGAGAGGAATGGAATGACGAAGAAACTCTCAGCCGAGGCCCATGAAACTTACAGCCAGGGCCCGGTGGTGGCCTGTGTTGTTGTTGTTGCTGCGCACGATCTTGGCTAACTTTAACCTTAAATCAAATCAAAACTACTGAGGTTGGAGGGCTGCAATTCGGTGTGTTTGATGATTGAATGGTGGATGACCAACATGCCAATTTGCAGCCCTCTAGCCTCTGTCGTTTTTGGTATCTGAGGGACTAAAAACATATTTGACATATGACACAAACAATCAATGCAAACGTAAATGTTCAAACGCCCATTTACTCAGATTGTTCATAAAAAATAAAAAGAAAATAAAAACTCAATCTTTCAAACCGAAAATAAAAAGTCATATTCATCCACACTTACGAACGCGCGGCATCAAAGATCGTGATTTACGAACACTGGAATCCATTAAGGTAAGAGAACCCGGGAATTCTCGTAAGAAAACGCATTAGAAACCCGTAAGTCAGCGTGGCGATAAAGTGTCCGGTGACGAGAAATACGGGGGAATTATTAGCTTCGCTTTATTCCCTTCTTTTATTGTTATTATTATTATTATTATTACATTTCTTACGAGCGTTCGGTCAGGTATAGTGTAACGATGTTTCCCACGGTCCTTGTAAGCTAAGGAAAAGTCACGTGACATACATAACTGCTGGGTTTGTTTGCTCACTTTGAGATCACATGCAAATGCTGCTGGGTCCTTGTTTGCTTTTGTTTGCCGTCTAGCTGTTTTGTTCTTGCTTTTAAGTGTACCGTGAGAACCACTGATTTACTAGAGAGAGGAGAGAGAGAGAGAGAGAGAGAGAGAGAGAGAGAGAGACTTTTAAGCTCATATTGTGAGAGACAATAAATCTGCCTATAGCTAGCACAGATATATATATTACATATATTATAATATATTCTATATTATCTATAATATATTCTATATTCTATATATACTATCGATATATAGATATTATATATATATATATATAATATAATATATATATCTCTATATATCTATATATATATAATATATTATATATATACAATATATATATTTTCATAATATATAACCATTATATAGTTAATTGTAATATATAAAACCAGTCATTAACTTCCTCATATAAATACCTTTCTGCTCTTAACGCCAAATTCTATACAATTCCTACTTTTAGAAAGCAAGATCATCTATTCCTTTGGGGTTAAGTCCCATCTACCATTTCAGGATTATTTTTCTCACCCATAGGGTTCACTACCCGGATCATTTTCACCTTCCAAGGGGTTCACAATCCGGATCATTTTTCTCTCCCAAGGAGTTCACAACCCGGATCATTTTCCTCTCCAAGGGATCCACAAGCCAAAGCTAGTTATTTGTTACTCCTACCTTCATATATGATAGTTGTACCTCAGACCACACTGATTCTCCTTTAAATAACAATGACTTTGCATGACTTGTAAGTATATACATTTGTCTGTCATTTGAGGAGAGGATTTGTCGCTCCCAAGGGATCCACAACTCAAGCGAGGCCAGTTGCGCCTTCAGTTTTAGACAGAATCAATAATGGATCAGATAGAGTCACCATCTGAATGATTTGTGATTGCGCTTTTTTTTGTGGGGGGGTGGGAAGAACCTGCAAAGAAATCATTGACTTATTATTATTATTATTATTATTATTATATTATTATTATTATTATTATTATTATTATTATTATGCAAAGTTGCTACCTAATTACTGTGGAATAGAAAATTAACATATATTCTTCTCAGAAAATGTAATGAATATAATGTTGAGAAATTGAAAGGAGGTCAGAGTTATACAAAAAGTTGTACATTTAAATGGGAAATCTAAGAGTTGAAAATAATAAAATAATTCCTTGTTTTACGATTAATTGAATAAATGGTGCATAGGCAAATAAAACCTGTATTGATTGAAAGACATGAATGCCTAAAAGTAGAGAGATGAAGATGAGAGAGAGAGAGGAGAGAGAGAGAGAGAGAAGACGAGAGAGAGAGAGAGAGAGAGAGAGAGAGAGAGAGTTAATATAAAGATATTGGGAAAAGTGAAGAAAGTTAGAAAATATAAAAAATAAAAACAATTTCTCATTTAACTGAATTAATGGCACAAAGTATTAACAGACGTCAGTGCTTAAAGAAAAGAAGAGAGAGAGAAGTAATTTGAGTAAGATATAGGTCCACCAAGTCCACCCACATCAGTTGGGAAGTGGGAGGGGGGGGGAGTGAGGGGGGGATCCCAGAATTGGGGGTGGGGTTATGGAGTGGCTGGTATTACAGTGTGTACGAGAGCAATTGACACGGAGTTGCGTGTCAGCCACCGCTCTGGTCAGACAGCTGGATAATCCAGAGTCAACCTAATCAGTCGCCGTTCGCGAGTCGCTGCGCCAAAAGTCGCTCTCTCTTTCCGGGCCGCTAGCGACGCGAAATACCTGTCGCGACGGTCTGCGAGTTTTTGGAAGTTCCCTGGCAGGACCTGCGGACGTCGAGTTCTCGGTTAATTTGGGGTTGTGAACGGAGTAACTCTCTACAAATCTAAGGCCCTGCTCAGAAACCTGACGGTTAAGTTTTGATACTATCCAGAGACTTTCAAAAGTGACTCGCAAGATCTGCCTTCGTCTCCAAAGGGTTCTGGAGATTTCTGGGTCAGTGACGTCGAGAGGGTTTTTCGTCTCCAACGATTTGGAGCGAGGAGGCAACGATCGCTTCCGGTGTGAGATCAGCTGATTACGTCAATAAAGTTTCAGGTACCAAGTGTGGATTCTGTCGAATTTCGGTTTAATATTACGGTTAAAATCATTGGTTGCTGAAATGCCATAACGATCATTTCTGTAATGCCAAAGCAGCCTCTGAGAAATTAATGCTGGTGTTTAAATTACTTTTCCCATTTTTTATGATGCTTTATTTTTTTTTTCTAAAGTATCATAAACATAAATTTCTGAAAGTTTGTAAAATTCTCATTCTTGTTCATTATTTTCAAGGGAATTCTTTTCAGTAAAATAAGTAAGCAAAATCTCTAGCAGTTGGACTTGAATATACAAATGCAAAGTAATTGTGGTCATTATAAATTTTGCTTAACCAGTAAATACGCATCAGTAACGTTACGCAATATTTTTTGGGCGGTGAATCTTACCAAATAAAATAT
>NC_061105.1:14387693-14410193 GCF_015104395.2 Macrobrachium nipponense | reverse complement strand
TTTGGGTACAAAATGGCAAATCTCAACTCACACCAATCTCCACTCTTTCCAATCTCAAACCCTACCACCTTACCAATCTCCACCCCATCCAATCTACCACCCTTACCAACACCGTCAATCCCTCTACCTCCTAACCAAACCATCACCCTTCCAATAACTCCACCCAATCCACCTTTCCTAATACTCCACCAATCCTTTACCTTTCCAATCTCCACCAATCCACCTTTCCAATCTCACCCAAATACCCTTACCAATCTCCACCAATCCACCTTTGTTCCAATACTCACCTATAACACTCCATTTTTCCAATCCCACCCTACCAATCTCCACAATTCCACCTTTCCAATCTCCACCAACCACCCTTTCCAATCTCCACCAATCTAACCCTTTTCCAATCTCCACCGTCAACCCTTTCCAATCCTTTCCAACCAATTCCACCCTTTTCTAATCCTCCAACCCCTACAAATATCACCAATCCACCTTTCCAATCTCCACCAATCCACCCTTTCCAATCTCCACCACTACCAATCTCCACCAATCCACCTTTCCAATCTCCACCAATCCACCCTTTCCAAATCTCCACCCTACAATCTCCACCAATCACCTTTCCAATCCACCAATCCACCTTTCCAATCTCCACCCCTACCACTCTCCCAATCCACTTTCCCCAATCTCACCAATCCACCCTTTCAATCCCACACTACCAATCTCCACCATTCCACCTTTACAATCTCCACCAATCACCTTTCCAATCTCCACCAATCCACCTTTCCAATCTCACCAATCCACCCTTTCCAATCTCCACACTACCAATCTCCACCAATCCACCTTTCCAATGCTCCACCCACTTTCAACCTTTCCAAATCCTACCAACCACTACCAATCCACCAATTTCCAACCCTTCCCAATCCTCCACCAATCACCTTTTCCAATTCTAAACACCAATCCACCTTTTCCCATCCTCCAACCAATCCACCCTTTCCCAATCCTCCACCAATCACACCTTTCCAATCTCCACCAATACACCTTCCAATCTCCACCAATCCACCTTTCCCAATCTCCACCAATCCACCTTCCAATCTCCACCAACCACCCTTTTCCAATCTCCACCACTACCAATCTCCCCAATCACCTTTCCAATCTCCACCAACCACCCAAATGTCCAATCCCTTTCCCACACCGTCCTACATGTTTCCAACCAATCCACCTTTTTCCCATTCCCAACCAACAAACCCTTTTCCAAATCTCCACCAATCCACCCTTTCCAATTCTCCACCAATCCACCTTTTTCCAATCTCCCAACCAATCCACCCTTTTCCAATCTCCACCAATCCACCCTTTTCCAACTCCTCCACCAAATCCACCTTTTTCCAATTTTTCCCTCCACCACTAACCAATCTCCAACCAATCCACCTTTCCAACCTCCACGCCCCAAACACTTGACTTCTCATTAAGATCGGCATTTTTCCGGAAAACAAAGTGAATTTGCTCGTCGCGTGCCGACCTAAGTATTTATAGAAAGAGCACCTTTACTGGCCTGGGGACCAATTTTTATAGCTCATGTTTTTTTTAACTTTAAAATGAATTCCGTGTCAACTCTCCTCCATAGAGCCATTAATCTGACATCAAGCTGGTCTACCTTTCATACTGAAGTGACTTTCCTTGCTGATTACTTTAAGGATAATTATTTCCCTCCAGCAATTTTTCATAGATCCCTTAATAAGCTACTTGATCTGAAATTCAATCCACCCCCAATAGTCCATAGTGTCCCCAAGCTCCGTATGTTTGCTAGATTTCCCTTTCTCCATAATCATAAATTTAATAAAAAATGCATCAACCTATTCAATGAGCAATTGCCTGTCCTTAATTTGAAACTAATTCCCATAAACCCCCGAACTATTGGCTCACTCTTCCAAGTCAAGGATAACATCAGTCCCCTGTTTGCCTCCGGTGTCGTTTATAAGTATAATTGTCCCAGATGTGATCTCGGCACTTACATCGGTTGCACCAGGAGGCTGCTAAAAGTCCGAATTTCCTCTCATCAAGGAATTAGCTATAGAACGGGTTGTCGACTATCAAATCCAGAACAATCTAACATAAGAAATCACAGTAAAAGTTGCAAAACACACATAGATGCCAGTCATTTTAATATTGTAGGAAGAACCCGACATACAGACGAACTAACCACCCTTGAATTAATAATGATTAAGCTAACTGTACCTTCTCTTAACCACCAGTCGTCTTCCACCTAACTGTTTATTGCCTAATTACCTGTTGTTTTGTTTACACTCCCTTCCATAACAATTTTTCGTGTCAGTTCTCCTTACGCTACCGCTGTGGGTAGGTGTCTTGTTCGTTCTATTATTATTATTATTATTATTATTATTATTATTATTATTATTATTATTATTATTATTATTATTATATTATATATTTTTCTATTATTATTATTATTATTATTATTATTATTATTATTATTATTATTATTATTATTATTATTATTATTATTATTATTATTATATATATTTTTCTATTATTATTATTATTATTTTTTAATTAATTTGTTTCTCTGTATTCGCTCCTAGCCCTTTCACTGTTATTCTGTGTTTCTGTTTTTACTCTGTTTTTATTCTTAATTTATTAAAAAGGTTTTTAATTTTAGTGTTCGTAAACATTGTGTGTATCTTTTTACTTATACGCAATTGATGTGTAATCGTTTCAGCCTGGAAAATGTATCAAACTGATACGAAACGTCGGCGCTAATAAATGGATGAAAGACGGAACGCGTCTCCCTACTCCAATATGTTTATCCCTGAGTAATTGCTCCTGTCTCCATACTTTATATATATATATATACTATAGATTATATATATATATATATATATATATATATACATATTTATTTATGCCTGAATCGCGAAAGTTTGGAACTTGATAAATCCATAAATAAAGGTAAAGCCACGAAGGAAAAATAAACAACGGAGTTTCTGCAAATTATTTCGACTCAACGTCCTTTACTCTGCTGAGTAAAGGACGTTGAGTCGAAAGATCTTGTAGGAACTCCGTTGTTTATTTTTCCTTCGTGGCTTATACCTTTACATATTTATTTATGTCCAAGCTTTACTGTACGACACCCTCACGTAAACATCGTCGGGTGTGGGGACGTAAAGCTGTCTGACGACTTTGCCCGTCTACTCAATAATATTCTTGTCGGTTTTTATTGTCATTTATATTCAAGCTTTACTTTACGACACCCGTGTGTAACATCGTCCAGTGTGGGCAAGTGACGCTGTCTGACGACTTTGTCCGTCTACCCAATAATATTCTTGTTTATCCTTCAATTTCGGTGTTTATCTGATCGTCCGCTCTGTTTGCTTTACGCTTCGTAAATCTCTAGCGGTGTTTAACCCGGTAATGCCATGATACTTCAGTTCCGTAAAGTTAGTCGGAAGTAGCGGGCTTTGGGTTATTGGCGGGGGTGGGGTTGTTGTGGGTGGGTGGGGTGGGGCTTTGATTGGAAGTTGATGCTGCTTTTTTTTATTGTTGCTTTTTTTTCATAATATATCGGTTTTGATTTACATTCACTTCGTTTTCAGATTATATATTATATATATATATATATATATATATATATATATATATATATATATATATATATTATATATATATATTAACACGTATGTATATATGTATATGTATATATAATCATAATATTTTAACACACACACACACACACACACACACACATATATATATATATATATATATATATATAAATATATATAATTAAATTGTTGTACAATAAAATCTACAGTAATTACAAGTTACTGGATTTATTTTTATTTTTTAATTGATAACAGTAACCATAATCATGCACTGTATATGACTCTTGTCTGTTTTTATACCCGAGTAATGTTCAGTGGAATGAACAAAGGGACAATTTATTAATCCAAGATGTACAAGGTTAGACTATTTTAGCCCTTATCTACTTATTAATTTATTAACATTTTTTTCTTTCTTTATTTCAAGTCAGTGGCCCTTTTGGTGGGCTTGTTCCATATGAATGAGGTTTATCTTTTGAATAATAAAAATAATAATAATCATACTCATGCATATATTTTATACTGATACTGTTTTTTCTTCACAGAAAGAATGGCCGAAAGCATCGCCTATCCAGCTCTGTTCTTCAACAGGGAGAGTCTAGGCCTAAGATGTCCCCCTGTCGCTCCAACTACCGTCAGCAACCCCATCGACGTCCCCAAAGAGACTCAACCTTTAGACTTCTCAACAAAAGGGAAAAAAGCCTTTGACAGACACACCAACGAGAAAAACAATAACTTGCATCTTTGCGACCCTTTAGTTGGGAACAAAAGTCCAGCCTCGCTTTCCAGAACTCTGGAAAGCGACATCCTCTCCAGCACAGCGCTGAATCCTCTTGATCCCACGGCGGTTAAAACTCCGTTTCACCTGGGACTGAGCCCGTCCTTTCCTCAGTCATACAGTCATACATCTGCCAGTCCTCTTTTGGGACCCCCGAAAACCTCGCCGGCGCCGGCAATGTCTGGGATCAATGCACTTTTACTTGCCCAGTTGCAAGCTAATCCTCTCCTGCTGTCCACCATACAGTCTGCTCTTAATGCCACCACCAGATTGTCAGCACAGTTTGAGCCATTCCTGTCTGCACCAAGTCACACGCCCTCCCCAACTAATTATCAGATACCTGGCTCTCACCTGCATTCAGCTCCTAGCCCGACTAGTCTGCTGGGTTTTAATCCATTGCCAGTGAATGGCCTAGGACAAAGGCTGTTGGGCATGGAAGGACAAAGGCTGTTGGGCATGGAAGGACAAAGGCTGTTGGGCATGGAAGGACAAAGGCTGTTGGGCATGGACAGCTTCAAAGAAACAACCTTACTGGACAGAAGTCTCAGGAATGACAGTCTAGGGACAGTGCTGGGTTCTGTAGTCGGATCTAACAGCAGTCCCATGGGAAGCATCAGCCCTATGGCAGGTCTTACAGGAATTGGTGCTCCTGCCACGAGTTTTAGGGATCTGATGGACACCTCCAGCAGTATCCTGACTACTTCACAGACTGAGGCTGCCATCAATGCAGAGAGCAACGAATCTTACATAAAGTTTCGCAAAAGAATGCTCGTGCAAGTGGGTGGCTCCAAGGCTCGCAGAGCGCGCCTCGAGCAATGTGCTCGTGCAGAGAGAGACGGTTCCAAAAGCAGTGATGTGAAATATGGAAACATCTACATCAACAAAAGCAGCGAGATGAGCCCTGACCCCTGTGGAAGTGAAATAAGTGGCACAACCGACAACAATTTAGAACTTGAAGTCGTTGCTGAGCACAATCTGGGCGAAGTCAGCAAATCTGCTGAATCAGCATTATTAGAGTTCAGAGCCAGCACGACAAGCGACGTCAGCAACGACGCCACGTGCAGCAACAGCAATGGCAACGACAGTGATACTGGCAGCATTACAAAGCAGGGTTCCTCCCAGGGTACAGAGATCGTCAAAGACGACGCGTACTGGGAACGACGCAGGAAGAACAATGAGGCAGCCAAGAGATCCAGGGATGCGCGGAGGGCAAAGGAGGACGAAATAGCAATACGCGCTGCGTTCCTAGAGCAGGAGAACATCAAGCTGCGCATTGAACTGTCTTCCTTGAAGTCTGAAACGACAAAACTCCGCTGTTTGCTCTACAACAGCTAGGGACCTATAGTTCCTCAAGTGTGTCTTACTAAAAAGTGTGCTGTGCTAAACTGAGTGATAACAGATACATGCCTTGTACCTTATGCCTTCTATACTTATGAGCATTTTTTATAGTGTTAAGTACTTCAGGTCCTCTCCTACTTAGGCCCAAAATTCAGATTTCTTCTGGAAAAAAACTGATTAAGTACAATGTGATAAGCTGACGTATACAGTGAACAGAATTCTTGGTATCGGCTTGCTACCAGCCGAAGGAGTTCCTAATAGGTTTATATATAGTGCAAGTCTTCTGCAACGCCTCAAATCCCTCGAACTTATAACTTCAGATTATTTTAAGAACGAGCTCTTTCCTTAGACGCTTGTGTTACCTCGGTTTTAGGTAATGCTGAAGTTCTAATCCTCTGTGGCCCGTGTAACAATAAGGTCACCTTTCTCATGAACATGATTCAAAATGGTTTGTAAAATTTGAGAAAAGCTGATCTCTTAGTCTTAGCTTGAAGACAATGTTATTTATTGGGAGAATAAATATCACAGCTTCTTATAGGACGTTTTTCAGGGTTCTTCAGAAGTCCGTGGGTTGACTATGAAGTCGAAATTCCACGAGAAATCCAGCAGAAGCCCACGTACCCTTTCCCCCTTATCTTCAATAAATCAATGAAAGCAGTTGTCAAAAAAAACTTTCTTGTACCTGATATTCAAATATGCAAAAGCCTTGTTTGAAATTGTGATAATTGTGAAACTCAGAGATGTTCATGATTTGTGACTGTTCGTCTTTGATCAACAAACAGCTCGCACACTGTTAGATTGAGCTGGCTTTATGACAGCACGGGCTCTTGCTACGAAAGCAGCTCGTGTGGAAATTAAAAAAAAAATTAAAAGGTGTAAACCTTATTTGTTTGAGAATGGATTTAACCACTGTTTGTTGTTATTCGTTCACGACAATATGCAAAGACTGACGCATGTTGATTGAATGCATATCTTGAATTATTATGCTTTCTGAGGCACGGGTTTTGCTTCCTGGATGCTTGAGTGCGTTTTCTATATTTTCTTAGGGGTTAAAAAATGAAAATTTTAAAATACTTTTATAGAATATATACACATATATATAGGTATATATAAACTATATATGTGTATATATTATATATATACAGGTATACGTTCATAAATACTCACGAGTGGTGATTTTATTTTTCGAGTGCCCGCGTGCATTTTCCTTTTGTAATGAAATATATATATATATATAAAAAAAACATAAAAAGTTTTCCCCGTCAATGTTTGTTTCTTATCCATTTTTAAAGACACATTTGAAGCCAAGGCAGACATAACTTCTGCGAAATATTATTATTTCAGTCGAAGTATGAATATATCTTTGGTCATTAGATACTCATGGAGAGAGAGAGAGAGAGAGAGAGAGAGAGAGAGAGAGAGAGAGAGAGAGAGAGAGAAAGTATTTGCATCATTCTATGGAAATATGTCTCTAATGGTAAACATGAATATACACTGCACAAAGCACGTATGCATACGCAAATGTATGCGGACTCTACCAGCATGCTTGCATACATACGGTACTACACGTAATGACTCGTCATACAGATACGCAATGTATACTGGATGTATCGTCGCCATGAATATGTATGAATATTTATGTGCGAACGTGTTTAAGTGACACTGATTATTACGAGGCAAGTGCCTCAGTGTATATATATATATATATATATAATATATATATATATATGATATATATATATATATATATATATATATATATATATATATATATCTGGCAAGATAATGCCCTTTACTTAGTAGACAAACTGACATACATGAGACACTGAGAGAACAAGGATGGGTCGGATAAGTGACAGATAGGGATTATAAGGAGATTAGTACCTAGAATCCAGCACACCTGGAGAATGAGTAACCTTTCCAAACAAGCATAAACATGGGTACAATTTAAGAACAAAAAGATTAAGTCCAGACACACGGATAAGACAATTAAAGGATACAGGGCGGCAGCTGACCACATTCAGATCTTTGGTAAACAAAAACTTAACATCCTTTAAGGTCAACCTTGTTTTTTTCCTGCAATAACACACTAAAAGGAATGTTAATAAAAAAAATGGCCCCAAGGAAAGCAACAACATAATATATAAAATTCCATGTATGGACTGCCCCTCCTTTTATCTCGGACAATCGAGCGAGGCCTTAGAAGTAAGATTAAAATAGCATAAATATTCTGTCAAAACTGGGCAAACATCTAATGCAATATTCATTCATTTAATTGCAAGAGCAAAAGATGTCTTATCAGGAAATCTTTTAGAATCTGCCATTATACAACTTATTTCCCATTGTAATTTTAATATTAGGCGTGGCCTGTTTCATTTAGACCTTTGTATTTGTAACATGTTTAAGAATGACCTCAAAGATATTATCACAGACTTAAATACAAATAAGTTGCCTTATAGATATTTTCTTTGTATATGTATGTTTAATATGTTTTGTGAATAAGTTTTTGTTTACCAAAGATCTGAATGTGATCAGCTGCCGCCTTGTATAATCCTTTAATTGTCTTGTCCCTGTGTCTGAGCAGTTGGACTTAATATCTATGTTCTTAAATTGTACCAATGTTTATGCTTGTTTGGAAAGGGTTACTCATTCTCCAGGTGTGTTGGATTCTAGGTACTAATCTCCTTATAATCCCTATCTGTCACTTATACGACCCATCCTTGTACTCTCAGTTTCTCATGTATGTCAGTTTGTCTGCTAAGTAAAGGACGTTGAGTCGAAAGATCTTGCAGAAACTCCGTTGTTTATCTTTCATTCGTGGCTTATACCTTTATTCATGCATTTTTCACGGGATTCAGTTTATATATATAAAATAATATATATATATATATATATAATATATATATATATATATATATATATATATATATATATATATATATATATATATTGTATATATATACATATATATATCAATAGCAATATAAACACACCGTATCGTGCTTCTAAGAAATCAGTAAAAGGATTCCACAGTAATATTCTTGTTTATCCAGACGAAATATATTTGTGGGAAATATTTACAACGATATATTTCCACAAATATATTTCGTCTGGATAAACAAGAATATTACTATGGATCCTTCTACTGATTATATATATATATATATTATATATATATATATATATATATATATATATATATATATAATATATATGGATATATATAAGCGAATACCACGGGAAATGATAGTCAGGAATCCAAGCGCTTTCGTCTTTATTCAGACATCGTCAAGGAGCTACTAAAGTACAATTGGAGAGGATAGCCTCAGGTACAAACAAGATCAGGAATACCAGATGGTTAATTATCAAAAGGGTAAAAATTAAAAGGGATAATCCAGGATTATCGGATATCACACGGTCACAAACTTAAACAGATTCTGACCCTAACCGAAATTACAAAGTATCTTTACAGTCCAAAACAAGTAAAAACTGAATATATTAATTTTGTTGCTTATATTTATCTACAACTTTTTTCATTATGAAAGCATCAAGTTTAAATAAACCAAGACTTAAATTTAGAACATTTCTATTATTTGACTTGATAAAACAAGATTGAATGATATTCCTTTTAACTGTGTCATTACATGGTACTAAGGCTCTTGCTTGACTCCAGTTAATAGGATGGTCTAAATCTCTCATATGTACAAATAATGCATTCGATATTTGCCCAGTTCTCACAGAATATTGATGTTGCTTAAGACGCTGTGAAAGAGATTTACCGGTCTGTCCGTAATAGATTTTATCACACTTTTTGCAAGGAATTTCATATATGCAGCCTGGAAGATCTTTAGGAGAATTTTTGATTACTAAACTCTGACATTAATATTACTGAAAACAACATTTATGTTAAAAAGCTTTAAATTTCTAGGAATATCTAAAAACCTTTCATCATAAGGTAATTTTAGAATGTTATGCTTACTAAATTCAAGTTTGTCATTAGTTGAATAAAATGTTTTTCTAGCTCTTTTCCATGCCACATCTACAAAAGTCCTAGGGTATTTAAGTTTCAATGCAATATCATAAATAGTTTTAATTTCAGCGTCAATAAAGTGCATGAACGAGCAAGTGATGCCCAAGTCGATTTTACCAGTGAGAATTCTTCGCCTAGCAGAGCGACCTTTCGACGAGTTTCAACGCATCATACTTCAGAAACACATCGACATCACAAAAGTGGAAGTAGATGATGCGTTCCGTACACTTAGAAGCAGACGGTATAGCTTTAATCAGACGGTTCCTGTCGATTGGAAGATCAGATGCTGGATTTATTGCTACGGAAAATTGAGAAAGTGCTGCAACCGTCTTGAAAGGAAGCTCCAAGTCAAGCTGAAAAATCTTATTGCTGAAAGCGACTGGACTAAGCATGCCAACGTGGACTTCATGATTAATTTATCTGACAAACCTGTGGATAGTGCTACGACAGCGGCTTTGGGATATGGGTTAAGCTTTGGTGTATTTAATGGTAACCTGGACTGTGTCGACATCCTCAAAATCCTTTTGTTATTTAGAAAAATTGAATCAAAACCAATGCCCATGATGATATCAATATTTGTAAAGGTATTGTGTATGGTGCTATGAGTAAACCTTTCTCCCCCTAATGTACCCGTGAGATTTCTCCAGGCTTTTAAGAAAATTAAAGAAGACGAAACAGTGAAGGTGACAAAAGCAGATAAATCTAATGCAGTGGTAATTATGAATAAAAGTGACTATATAAGTAAAATAATGACATTGCTAAATGACACTGATACTTATACGAAACTGAGGTCTGACCTACACAGACAGTTAACTCCCATTTTAATAAACAAATTAAATCCATTTTGAAGGGCTTGGACCATTTAATTAAACAGTTTACACCGCAATGCGCCTCCCTACCTTACATGTATGGTTTAGTCAAGACACATAAAATAAATAACCCTATCAGACCAATCATTAGTTCAGTGGGCTCAGTTTCGTATAATTTATCTAAATGGCCTTGTAAAAATTCTTACTCCTTTGGTAGGAAATATTTCTAACACGAATGTTAAAAACAATGTTGATTTTATAAACAAATTGAATAGTTTAAATTTGAATTATGATTTTAATATGGTTAGTGTTGATGTTGTCTCTTTATTTACAAAAGTGCCTGTAGATGACTTACTTGAATATTTGGAAGAGGAATTAGAGCGTCATTGACATTCCCATTCAAGTGTAGAAGAATTCTCATTAGTCTCATCAAGGTTATGTATCAAAGATAGTAAATTTTGTTTTTCAACTGGGGAACTTTTTGTACAAAAGTTTGGCATGGCCATGGGTAATCCCTTATCTCCTGTCCTTAGCAATATTTACATGGAATTTTTGAGACAAAACTCTTACAAGAATTTTGCCCCAAAAAGTTATTTGGTTTAGATACGTGGATGATATCTTCTGTATTTGGCCAGTTCACGAAACCTCCAGGAATTCCTTAATAATCTCAATAATTTAGTCCCTTCTATAAAATTTACTGTAGAGGAAGAAAGAAATTGTAATTTAATTTTCTTGATGTAACTGTCCATAGAAATGATAGAAATTTCACCTTTTCAGTCTTTCGAAAATCAACTAATATTGCCTCTTTTGTTCATTACTACTCCAATCACCATCAAAATGTTAAATTCTCTGTTTTTCTGGGATGTTCCTAAGGGCTTTACGTGTCTGTAGCCCGCAGTTTATTGACGCTGAAATTAAAACTATTTATGATATTGCATTGAAACTTAAATACCCAAGGACTTTTGTAGATGTGGCATGGAAAAGAGCTAGAAAAACATTTTATTCAACTAATGACAAACTTGAATTTAGTAAGCATAACATTCTAAAATTACCTTATGATGAAAGGTTTTTAGATATTCCTAGAATTTTAAAGCTTTTAACATAAATGTTGTTTTCAGTAATTATTAATGTCAAGAGTTTAGTAATCAAAAATTCTCCTAAAGATCTTCCAGGCTGCATATATGAAATTCCTTGCAAAAAGTGTGATAAAATCTATTACGGACAGACCGGTAAATCTCTTTCACAGCGTCTTAAGCACATATATTCTTGGTGAGAACTGGGCAAATATCGAATGCATTATTTGTACATATGAGAGATTTAGACCATCCTATTAACTGGAGTCAAGCAAGAGCCTTAGTCCCGCATGTAATGACACAGTTAAAAGGAATATCATTCAATCTTGTTTTATCAAGTCAAATAATAGAAATGTTCTAAATTTAAGTCTTGGTTTTATTTAAACTTGATGCTTTCATAATGAAAAAAGTTGTAGATAAATATAAGAACAACAAAATTAATATATTCAAGTTTTTGTACCATTTTTTGGTTTTGGACTGTAAAGATACTTTGTAATTTCGGTTAGGTCAGAATCTGTTTAAGTTTGTGACCGTGTGATATCCGATAATCCTGGATTATCCCTTTTAATTTTTACCCTTTTGATAATTAACCATCTGGTATTCCTGATCTTGTTTGTACCTGAGCTATCCTCTCCAATTGTACTTTAGTAGCTCCTTGACGAAGTCTGAATAAAGACGAAAGCGCTTGGATTCCTGACTCTCATTTTCGTGGTACGCTTATTTAGAAGTCATGTGCATCTACTGTGATTTTTTAAGAATATATATATATATATATATATATATATATATATATATATATATATATATATATATATATATATATATATATATATATATATATATATATCAGTGATTGTTGCTTTCAGATGGAAGCGATAGAAATAAATAGATTATTTAATGTGTAAAAAAAAAGTTAATAAACGAACTAGCTGATTCATCAGTTAGGCGGTGTAAACTTATCAATGAATAGGAAAGATATCTTTAGATAAATATTGAAAATAAGTTGTATTTTTTTTGCGTAAGAAATGGACGAATGAAACTCGCTCTAAAAATGTTTTTAAACATTACAAAGGTGTCTGTACTGTTGTGTAACTTTCTTAGCAGAAAGTGGAATTATTTATATATATATATATATATATATATATATATATATATATATATATCTATAAATATATATATATTCCACTTTTTGCCAAGAAAGTTGTTACACAACAATACAGACGCCTTTGTATTGTTTAAAAAACTAATTAGAGCTATTTTCATTCATCCATTTCTCCCGCAACGGAAAAAAACCCTTATTTTCTATATTTATCTAAAGATTATCTATTCTATTCATTGATACGTTTACACCTTCTAACTGATGAATCAGCTAGTTCGTTTATTAACTTTTTTGCATTCAATAATCTATTTATTTCTACCGCTTGCATCTGAAAGCAACAATCACTACGCGACAATCTACCAAGTCATTAACGAGCGCTAAACACCTGTCGAGGTTGTTATACCTGAGAAACAAACCTTCCCCCCCCCCCCCCCCTCCCCGCTATCGTTTCCATCAACTCCTACGAGTCATTCTTATCGCAAGTAAGTCGACGGTCTCCTTTTAGAGTTACTAACAGCGCCAGTCATGGACGAGAGGGAACCAGCTCACGAAGACGCCCAGGGAAGCGAAGGGCGCTCCCCTCCCGACGAGGAACGAGTGGATACCGACGAAGACGACGCCTCAGAAGATGATGTCAAGAAGGCCGGTCCGTCGGGTATCGCCGCTTCGCCGAGCCCCAGCGGCGGACACCTGTTCGTCCCCAGCGTCCGCATTACCGAGATCAACGACGCCTCGTCCGATACGTACGACCCCAGCGAGTACGAGGAGGAGGACGATTCTCTGGCGTCGGATTTCGGATACCACCGCTACTACTACTTCGGCGGCAGCAGTTCGTCCGCCTCCGGCAGCCTCGAGAGAAGGATCCCACCCACCGAGTCTCAGTTCCTGGAGCTCTGCAGGAGCGAGCTGCCGAAATCCGAGGGACGGTTGGCCACTTACGTCAGGAGGCTGAGGAGAGAGAGGGACCGGACTCTGGCTCACATCAACGAGATGCAGGCGATGCTGCTCTCCCTGCGCGATCTGATGCGTCATCCGCCCGAGAGGAAACCCCGCACATCGAAATGGTACGAGAACTACCCGACATACAACGTCGACCAGTCCCTCGGCGTCAATAACAAGATGAAGTACTACGTGGTGATGTCAGAGATCTACTTTGTTCAGAGTGACGAATTCCAGATTTCCCTCGCGAAGGGCTACACCTTCGATGGCGTGACGCTCTCAAAAAGGCTCGACCTGCCCTCGACAAGCGGTAGCAGCAGCAACCAGAGAAGAAAAACCGCTTTTGGTGTGCGAGGGATCCCCATACGTCGCCGTTCGTCCACCAACAGTCAGTCTTCTTCCTCTGGTACTTCTGGAGATCCTTCTGATAAAAGCATGCCGGGCAGCGGTCAAGCAATACCTGAAGGAGAAAATCCAATTAAAAGTCTCTCTCCTCTTGAAAGCGGTTCCAGCAGTCAGCCGAGACCCACTAATGCCAGTGGCAAAATGGAAAAAAGGTCTACGAGCAGTCAGGCCTCGGCCAATGATAACCAGTCTGAAAGTGTTCCTCAAGACGCTCATGATTCCGGGACAAATAACCGATCGACAGGAGGCCGTAAGAGCAACTTGGATTCAAGTACAAACAAAAAATTGGCAAGACAGTCTAGGAGCAATCAGGATTCAATGACAAACAACCAATTGGCCAAAGGGTCTAGAAGCAATCGGGACTCTAGCACGAATAAACAATTGGTAATTGAGTCGAGAAGCAATTGGGATTCCAGTACAAATCAGTTGGAAAGACAGAAGAAAAACAATCGGGGTAACTGCACAAGTAAGCAGCTGAAAAGAGGGTCTCCTAGGGAAAATCAGGATGCCAGCACAAATAACCTTAATCCTACAGGAACTGACAATTTAGCAATACCTGGGCCATCAGGCAGTTTTAACAGTGAGCATTCCTATTCTATGAATTCCTCAGATCCTGGGCCCAGTGGCATCAATCAGAATGGAGGTTATGTTGCACATACCAATCTTGGTGAAACTGCCAATGTGGGTGCTTCTATAAACACCCCAAGTACTTTAATGGGTGATCCCCTAATGGCATCACCACAACTGCCTAGTGTTATACATAGCAACCAAAGTTTTTACAGTGCTGCAACTGGTAATGTATATACTGGAGCCAGCACAGGGTCAAACACAGTTTCATCTTATAGCACTGCAAATTATTCTGACAATACTCAAAGATTTGGGCCAAATCAAGTTTACATTGAAGATGTAGCTTACAGTGCGCTTCCAGTTTATTATAGTTCAGAAGAAAGCTATGGAGTGGACAGTGGGTATGCTGGTGCAAATGGAAGCAGCACTGCCTCATTAAATACGTACCCTGCTGCAGCAAGTGAAATTATAGGTAACAATTCAGGAGTACAAAGTTTTCATCCTGTGAATTTATATTCTCAAGGCGATACATCAGGGGGTAATATTGTACAGTCATATCCAGGTTATGTACCTTCATTTCCAATGGCTTATGACAACATGCAAAACAATATACTGCATTATGGCAGTGACTCTGTTAATGAGTATCCGTATGTTTCAGGTCAAAGATATGGTTATGGTCAGCCTTACAATAGTAACAATAGTGTGGTTTACAGCAGTGCAATGGCAACCTTTAATCCTTATACTCCTCAAGAGACTCAAAACTTCCCCAATACTGTGGTTTATGGCACCACGATGGCACCACAAGTACAAAATGTCTTGGGGATGAATGCCACTCAAGGAGGAATGTATCCTTTGGCCCCCTCTGGAGGGGCTATCAGTCCCCCAAGTAATATCTATCCTCATGCCTCTAGGGGAATGTATAACAGTATGAGCAATGAGAGCAATGCAGTACAATTATATATTCAAAATTCATGGCAAAACACCTCTGGCCATACAGTAATATACAACAGTAGCTATCTGGCTCCAGTTATTAATACTCCTAGTGTTCAAGGACATGATGCTCAGTTAATTTCTCATGAGGAAATAGTAGGTGGAGAACCAGAGAACTTTGTTTCACCTGAGGGAAGCCATGATGAAGGATCAGCTCGAACTCGTGGCTTCACTAAAGTATCATCTGAAACCAGTGACCAGCAGAATGATCAGCCAGAGGCCAATCCTACTTGGACTAATAGCACCGAGACGGACGCAGCGGAGAGAATAAATACAAATGACGGGAGTGCTCAAACCAGTGTTGCTGAAGCAGGCTCTTCCGAGGGTGGATCTGCTCAGACCAGTGCTTCCAAAGGAGGAAAAACTAAGATCAGTGCCCATAAGAGGACATTTCAAAGCAGTCCTGGAGAAAGATCTGCTAAACAAAGCACTTCTGAAGGAAGAAGAAATCATGGGAAGGGGAAAGTTCAGGCTAGCACTTCTAGAGAAAGGGCCCCTGAAATTACCTCATCTGACAAAGCCTCTCATAATGTCAATAAGGGGAAGAAACTTCAGTTAGAGCCCTCAGGGGGAAATGCTCCTGAGACCTCCATAACTGAAGGAGCTCAGAGTAATATCCATAGAAGCTCAACTCTCACAAATTTTGCTGATGGAAAGAATGAGGAAAGAGGCACCCAAGATGCTGATTCTGGTATTCGTACAAGAAGTAAAACTAGGGAACTTAATAGAAAGGAAGCTGAAAAGGGCAGCTATACAGGAGTTGGAGCGGCAACAGGCGTGGAAAGGAAAATCTTGAGGTCAACTACTCGCCGTGCTTCGAAAACAGGTGAAGAGGCCAGTTCTTCTGAAGCAGCTGAGAGGAAACGAACAAAAACATCTGATCTCTCAGAAATCCCATCAAATACTAGGATTCTGAGGACAAAGCAAGGAAATAAATCTAGACCACCTCCAGGAGGAGGGTCTCTCTCACAGGTATTGACAAAAACTAAGATTAAGCCTGACACTTCAGTACCAGCATCAGAAGTTGGCCCTTCAACAATAGCATTGGAGCCTGGCCCATCTGGAGCATCAAGTGCAGGTACTTCACAAGGGGCATCAGAGGATGTTAGTGCTGCAGGAGCAGCAATGAAAACTAGTACTTCTGGTATAGTTGAGGGTAATGCTTCGGAAACATTGACAAAGGCAACAGTCTCTGGAGTTTCTAACGCTCCTTCAACATCGGGAAAATTGACCAAAGCAAAAACAAACGTCGAAGTTCATCAAGCTAAGGGAAAGGTCTCTGAGAAATCTTATCACAAACCAACAAACCAGACTGATTCTTCGGAAGAAATACCAGGTGACCGTGATTCACAAGCAACAGATAAGAGGAAAGATTCACTGGGCACTCCTCAGACACCTGGTAAAAATATCTGTACTAGAGCAGCAGGGCCATCAACTCTAGAACCCAAGCCTTCAACGTCAGGGCAGAGAAGAAAGTGGGTCCCTGCAGCTACTGTGTTCAAGCCCTTGATGATACGTAATAATGAAGCCACTACGTCTTTCAACGTCATAAAATCGTCTCGGCCAAGGACCCTAGCGATCAAGAGAGAGAAGACACCAACCATCTTAACTGGCAGCAGTTTACCTAACCCTGCGCTGAAGCTCCATAAACAAACTAAAAACTCTGATTGGGAAAACGGAGGTGAAAATGAAAACACACTGATGAGAATTCAACAAGTCGAAAGTAATTTGGCGAGGTACAGGAATGAGTACAACAACATCCTCAAACTTTTAAGCATCATCGACGATTATATCATCGAGGCGCCTCTGTACATAGAGGATAATCTGACCCCCAAACAGATTGATTGCTCTGTCAAGATACCTTTGTTGTCAACAAGTCCTATAGAGACTGAACAATCGATCTCAAGATCTTTGTGGCCAATGAACCTCTCTAGAGACTGATTACTCGTTGCCAAGGTGTCTTTGTCAAACTCTTAAGTAATTACTCCAAAATTTATTTGTTAGATATTATAGGATAGTGTGCTATCCATCTCTTTTTAAAACTGTCGAGTGAAAATAAGTTTATATCACATTTTAACTCATTTATTAAGCTTTTATTTCACTGTTTAATGTGCGACTTCGTTATTTTTTTACATATGTACTCTGTTAAATTACTAACAGTTGTCAATATGGTCATTCGCTTTGTGTTAAGCGACTATGGCACTTTTAATGTATTTTTGTGACCTCGTAAAGCAAAATATAAGAACTTTTTCAATAACCTTTTTATTCTTCAATTTTCCTTAAGCACGAGTGCAACACAATCTCCTAAATATAGTATTTACTGTAATTTATTGGTTTTTGCGTTTGAGGAAACTTTCCATTTTATATCTGCCCATAAATTGCAGAAAATAAATGTGACTATCTGGGCCTAGGGAAACATAGTTCAAGTTTTAACGAAATGTCCGCTTTTAAATCTGATTCTTAAAGCTTACAGAAGACTTTTGAAAGAAGAATTATCAACAATAATATATTCTAATAAAGGTACTTTAATATTTGGCATTTGATTACGCGCTCGATTACCGAAAAACGGCATGAAGTAGTTAAGAAGAAAAAAAAATTTATCACAGCTGTCTTGGAAAAACTTGAGAGGTACAAAGTATACTGTCGTCGAGACTGAATAAGGTTCTCTCTCTCTCTCTCAGAGCTCTCTCTCTCTCTCTCTCTCTCTCTCTCTCTCTCTCTCTCTCTCTCTCTCTCTCTCTCTCTCTCTCTCTCTCTCTCTCTCTCTCTCTCTCTCTCTCTTATTCCTTCGTTTGTATCTTAAATGAGCAGAAACTAACTTGAAGCATTTTAGTTGAAGGCCATTTTACTAATGTTTTACCTAGAACGAATATTCACGAGCCAAAATACTGCCTTGTTGGTTATCACAAAGTAACTAACTCATAAGAGTCAGTCTGTACGCGGGCTATTTTCAATTTTGATAGGTAACTCTCCCCATGAACAACCAAATTAAAACTGTCAGTTTATTATTATTTGGTAGTAGTGGTATTAGAGAGAGTTAAATGGTCATCCATATTAACTTAACTAGTTTAACGCTAAGACTTAAATATGTGTGAGAGAGAGAGAGAGAGAGAGAGAGAGAGAGAGAGAGAGAGAGAGAGAGAGAGAGAGAGGGAGGGAGGGAGGTGGGGGGTTGGAAATGTTCATCCAGAATAAAGAATTTATTTCAGGCTAAGATTTGAGAGAGAGAGAGAGAGCAGTTAAATGCGATTAGAATTAATTCCACCACGGCCTATATAAACTGCAAAAAAATATTATGTACCTTACACCAAAACCACTCATTTGAAATCCGTTCTCAAAAGAAAATTTCTGTACACAGAGATTTGGTACGAAAAGCTAAAAGCTTAGAAGACATTCTGGAATAACTACGAGTATGTGTACAATAGTTATCACACAATATGGCCCTAAGTCTCTTTAGTTGCAGTGAATTTAAAGTCAATGGCCCAGGTGGGGTTTTTACATATAAAGCGGTTAATAATAATAATAATATTAATAAAGTATATTACTTTACGTTTTAACGTTAGCACTGATGAGGAACGCCGTTCACGTGTTCGTAAGTCTTTGTTTATTTTACATAATATACTTTACGATATAATGGTGGATTTTTATGACAAAATTGTTCAAGAGATTATGGATTTCTTAGCAATGATAATAATAATAATAATAACTAATTATTATTATATTATTATTAATAATATACATAGTTCTATTAAAGCTATTCACCAGTACCGATCTAGGTTTATACCTCAAAACTCCCACCATTATTTTGAATTATAAAAATTAAGAGGCAATGAAACCTTAAGGGCAACTCAGCTTCTTCTCTCAGTGAAAGCCAGTTTTAATAACTTTACCAATGAAATCGAAAAAGATTCACGAGTCTCAAAAGGTTTCCTTACACTGACATGAAAAGGGACAAATTATGCCATACCTTTCTGAGCAATTCTCAATATAATCAATTAAAAGCACTTTTTATAATTACACTGTAAATGTTGGGTTATGTTCTTCGTCTTTAGTCAACGGTAAAGCTATCCTCCGTCTAGCTACATAGTACGACAAAGCTATTTCTCCAACCCCGTCACTTTTAAGAATTCTCCCGCACGACCCAGTTGATTACTTATTCTTATCTATTGATTGATCGATTGGCTAATTATGATATTTGGGGCCTTAAGGCCGAGCGGTGGAACCTCTCAAGAGTTATTCGGCTCCTAACCTTATCTGTTACACTCTTTAATAGCGCAGTTTACTGCCGTTTCCAGTTTTTATTACCGTTTGGTTTTTTTTTATTACGGGTTGTTTATCAGCCTGCTGATTATGTCCCATTTTCTTTGTTAATCGAGGCTTGAGTTTATCCAATTTTCTTTGTTACTCTTATTTCGCGTTTCATTTTCTTTGTTACTCTTATTTCGCGTTTCATTTTCTTTGTTACTCTTTTTATTTCGCGTTTCAAGTTTTTTCCAGCGTTTGAGTTAATCTGTGTGTTTTAGACAGACATTCACCTTTTAGGAGGATGATTTAGGAAATTTGGCCCTTGTGACCCAGAGCTGGGGTTAACGAATGTTTAAAAATGCCTATTTACCATTTTATCTTATTCGAGAGTTAATTTTGAAACAGTAACCCAAGTAATTGTCTCGCCCTTATAAGATTAAGTCAAAGTAAGGATATCTCACCTACTGATTTCTGTCATACGCAATGTTCAAACACAAGTCGGTCCCAAGCCTGAATATCTGGGGGTCAGAATTTACCTGGTGTAATAGGGCAATGGGTTGTAATGAGACCAGTAAAGCTGTAATGGTCAACCAAACATTGCTCTAATTCGGCAGTAATAGAAATTATTTAGGATCGCTTCTGTTCATAATTGCTCCGGTATTCAACTACCAAGTAGCTTTCGAGTTTACAAGATTCAGATGTATTAAAAATCTGCCATTTTTCGTTCAACTGACCCTTAACAATTTGCGATAGTTTGCTTTCAAAATATAGCATTAAAAATAAAGTTTAGATATCTAACTCCCTTCATACGTTTATAGAATCTAGGTCAGCAAGAAAAATATAAAATGGTTTTCACCAATTTATTTTCTACAGTTTACAATTCCATGACAAAACATTGGCCATTCTGTTAAAATGTTCATATTGGTCTCTTGTGTATTGGTTAAAACTGCATGAATTAAATGTTAAAATTGTACAAAATGTCCGAATCAAAAAATTAAAAGGTCAACAATAGTACAAATATCGAATGTTCCTGATAAAAGATTTAAAATGGATTTAACAACCATGCAAGTATAAAAGGTTCATATCAATAAAAATTAAAAGCTTAACAATCTAGCAAATTTGAAAGGTTTGTGGCAATCGAAAATTAAAATAAGTTTCCAAGCAAATGTAGGTTTCTGACAAATAATTAACTGGAGTTCAACAATTAAGCAAATACCAAAGGCTTCCGACAACCTGAAAGCCAAATATGCATAACTTGTGATTTGAGTAACCGTCCAGAGGTAAAATATAGCAGTTTAAAAAAAATTACAAAAACTGGCCTAGTCTAGCCATGGAACTGACACTCCAGACTTTTCTCAAGTCCGTCCAACCCAGTTGGAGAGGCTAGTGACCACCTCTGTCCTCCTGGAAGAGGAAGGAGAAGCGGGCTTGCACGTCAGACAGGTATTCCTCCAGGGCCTCCAGGTATTCTGCTCCATAGAGGTCTTCTTGATCAGGCGAGGGGCAGCCTTCAGCACCAACGTCACTAGGACTAGGAGACATTCGAGCCTGGTCCTCGTCGTCGCCGATGTTGTCACAGATGGCCAGGACCTCATCGGTACTCTGATTTCCAGACTGCGTCATCTGCTCTTGGACAAATACATCACTGGAAACTTCCATCAGCTCTTGGGCACCGCGGGTAGTAGAAGGTGCCAAGTGCTCTTGGGTGCCACCGTACCTGTTAAGCACGATGTTCTCTCTGGCACAGAGAACGAACATTAGCTCTTGGTCGCTAACGTAATCTTGCGGCTCTATTTCGAATATGTCGTCGTTACTGGTACGCGGCACCTGCCCTGGGTCGCAACCAGCACTGGAATGTGCCGCCATCTCGTCACTTGGGGTTTGAGCGGAACTACCGAAGGACACTCCCCTGTAAGAGCCTTCATTGTTGTTGTTGTTGTTGTTGAAACTTTCATTATTGTTGCTGACGGCCGAGGCGCTCAAGATGTTCTCGAACAAGGACGCTGCTTCAGAAGACCTGTCTGAAACAGCCCGTATTTTAGGCCTAACGCTTCTCTCGTGCCTCTCCCTGAATATCCTCTCTTGGTCACTGGGTTTGAGACCCGATGGGTTGACTTCCAGGCTGGAAGTCGCCTCCATCTCCTCCAGAGAGGTTGCTGCTCGATGTCCAGCACTCTTAGGGCCTTTGGATTTGAGACGCTCGGGAGTGTCGTCCTTCTGGGTAGTTGCATCTTCCTCCCTCAGAGGTGGTGCCCGAGGTCTAGCGCCGCCCCTCCCGAGGGCATCGCGCCTGAGATGCGACCAGATCTCCTGGTGGACGGGAGAATCCTCTGCTTCCTGTGGGGAGGCTACTCGAGGTCGGGCGCCGGTCTTCTTCAGGCCGCTGAGGGACTCATCATCAGAGTTGCCCTTCCGGGGAGTAACTTTTCCCTCCTCCGAAGGGGATGCTCGACGCTCGGATCCACCCCCCTGAGGGTCACGCAAATTAAAATGATTCGAGCTCATGATGAGCTGTCGTCGGAAGACTTGATCTTCAGCAGATGCGAACCTGAAGGGGAAAGGACCAGACGTAGGTGCTGCCTTCACGAGGTAGCTTCGTTCCTCAAGGTTACGGCGCGGTGTGGG